>NW_027442080.1:236489-403142 GCF_048569485.1 Anomaloglossus baeobatrachus | reverse complement strand
CAATGCACATCTGCACTCTGCACAGCATACTGTATCTTGCTGCAATGCACATCTGGCCTCTGCACAGCATACTGTATCTGGCTGCAATGCACATCTGGCCTCTGCACAGCATACTGTATCTTGCTGCAATGCACATCTGCCTCTGCACAGCATACTGTATCTTGCTGCAATGCACATCTGGCCCTCTGCACAGCATACTGTATCCTGCTGCAATGCACATCTGGCCTCTGCACAGCATACTGTATCTTGCTGCAATGCACATCTGGCCTCTGCACAGCATACTGTATCTTGCTGCAATGCACATCTGGCCTCTGCACAGCATACTGTATCTTGCTGCAATGCACATCTGGCCTCTGCACAGCATACTGTATCTTGCTGCAATGCACATCTGGCCTCTGCACAGCATACTGTATCTGCTGCAATGCACATCTGGCCTCTGCACAGCATACTGTATCTTGCTGCAATGCACATCTGGCCTCTGCACAGCATACTGTATCCTGCTGCAATGCACATCTGGCCTCTGCACAGCATACTGTATCTTGCTGCAATGCACATCTGGCCTCTGCACAGCATACTGTATCTGCTGCAATGCACATCTGGTCTCTGCACAGCATACTGTATCTTGCTGCAATGCACATCTGGCTCTGCACAGCATACTGTATCTGCTGCAATGCACATCTGGACTCTGCACAGCATACTGTATCTTGCTGCAATGCACATCTGGCCTCTGCACAGCATACTGTATCTGGCTGCAATGCACATCTGGCCTCTGCACAGCATACTGTATCTGCTGAAATGCACATCTGGCCTCTGCACAGCATACTGTATCTGCTGCAATGCACATCTGGACTCTGCACAACATACTGTATCTTGCTGCAATGCACATCTGGCCTCTGCACAGCATACTGTATCTGGCTGCAATGCACATCTGGCCTCTGCACAGCATACTGTATCTTGCTGCAATGCACATCTGGCCTCTGACACAACATACTGTATCTTGCTGCAATGCACATCTGGCCTCTGCACACATACTGTATCTGGCTGCAATGCACATCTGCACTCTGCACAGCATACTGTATCTTGCTGCAATGCACATCTGGCCTCTGCACAGCATACTGTATCTTGCTGCAATGTACATCTGCACTCTGCACAGCATACTGTATCCTGCTGCAATGCACATCTGGCCTCTGCACAGCACACTGTATCTTGCTGCAATGCACATCTGGCCTCTGCACAGCATACTGTATCTGCTGCAATGCACATCTGCCTCTGCACAGCACACTGTATCTTGCTGCAATGCACATCTGGCCTCTGCACAGCATACTGTATCTTGCTGCAATGCACATCTGGGCTCTGCACAGCATACTGTATCTTGCTGCAATGCACATCTGGCCTCTGCACAGCATACTGTATCTTGCTGCAATGCACATCTGGACTCTGCACACATACTGTATCTTGCTGCAATGCACATCTGGCCTCTGCACAGCATACTGTATCTGGCTGCAATGCACATCTGGCCTCTGCACAGCATACTGTATCTGGCTGCAATGCACATCTGGCCTCTGCACAGCATACTGTATCTTGCTGCAATGCACATCTGGACTCTGCACAGCATACTGTATCTGGCGGCAATGCACATCTGGCCTCTGCACAGCATACTGTATCTTGCTGCAATCACCATCTGCACTCTGCACAGCATACTGTATCTGGCTGCAATGCACATCTGGCCTCTGCACAGCATACTGTATCTTGCTGCAATGCACATCTGGACTCTGCACAGCATACTGTATCTGGCTGCAATGCACATCTGGCCTCTGCACAGCATACTGTATCTGGCTGCAATGCACATCTGGCCTCTGCACAGCATACTGTATCTTGCTGCAATGCACATCTGGGCTCTGCACAGCATACTGTATCTGGCTGCAATGCACATCTGGGCTCTGCACAGCATACTGTATCTTGCTGCAATGCACATCTGGGCTCTGCATAGCATACTGTATCTGCTGCAATGCACATCTGGCCTCTGCACAGCATACTGTATCTTGCTGCAATGCACATCTGGCCTCTGCACAGCATACTGTATCTTGCTGCAATGCACATCTGGCCTCTGCACAGCATACTGTATCTGGCTGCAATGCACATCTGGCCTCTGCACAGCATACTGTATCTGGCTGCAATGCACATCTGGACTCTGCACAGCATACTGTATCTGGCGGCAATGCACATCTGGCCTCTGCACAGCATACTGTATCTTGCTGCAATGCACATCTGGCTCTGCACAGCATACTGTATCTGGCTGTAATGCACATCTGGCCTCTGCACAGCATACTGTATCTGGCTGCAATGCACATCTGGCCTCTGAACAGCATACTGTATCTGGCTGCAGTGCACATCTGGACTCTGCACAGCATACTGTATCTGGCTGCAATGCACATCTGGCCTCTGCACAGCATACTGTATCTTGCTGCAATGCACATCTGGCTTCTGCACAGCATACTGTATCTGGCTGCAATGCACATCTGGCCTCTGCACAGCATACTGTATCTTGCTGCAATGCACATCTGGCCTCTGCACAGCATACTGTATCTGGCTGCAATGCACATCTGGGCTCTGCACAGCATGCTGTATCTGGCTGCAATGCACATCTGGCCTCTGCACAGCATACTGTATCTGGATGCAATGCACATCTGGCCTTTGCACAGCATACTGTATCTTGCTGCAATGCACATCTGGCTTCTGCACAGCATACTGTATCTGGCTGCAATGCACATCTGCACCCTGCACAGCATACTGTATCTGGCTGCAATGCACATCTGGCCTCTGCACAGCATACTGTATCTGGCTGCAATGCACATCTGGCCTCTGCACAGCATACTGTATCTGGCTGCAATGCACATCTGGCCTCTGCACAGCATACTGTATCTTGCTGCAATGCACATCTGGCCTCTGCACAGCATACTGTATCTGGCTGCAATGCACATCTGGCCTCTGCACAGCACACTGTATCTTGCTGCAATGCACATCTGGCCTCTGCACAGCATACTGTATCTTGCTGCAATGCACATCTGGCCTCTGCACAGCATACTGTATCTTGCTGCAATGCACATCTGGGCTCTGCACAGCATACTGTATCTTGCTGCAATGCACATCTGGCCTCTGCACAGCATACTGTATCTTGCTGCAATGCACATCTCGACTCTGCACAGCATACTGTATCTGGCGGCAATGCACATCTGGCCTCTGCACAGCATACTGTATCTTGCTGCAATCCACATCTGCACTCTGCACAGCATACTGTATCTGGCTGCAATGCACATCTGGCCTCTGCACAGCATACTGTATCTTGCTGCAATGCACATCTGGACTCTGCACAGCATACTGTATCTGGCTGCAATGCACATCTGGCCTCTGCACAGCATACTGTATCTGGCTGCAATGCACATCTGGCCTCTGCACAGCATACTGTATCTTGCTGCAATGCACATCTGGGCTCTGCACAGCATACTGTATCTGGCTGCAATGCACATCTGGGCTCTGCACAGCATACTGTATCTTGCTGCAATGCACATCTGGGCTCTGCACAGCATACTGTATCTTGCTGCAATGCACATCTGGCCTCTGCACAGCATACTGTATCTGGCTGCAATGCACATCTGGCCTCTGCACAGCATACTGTATCTGGCTGCAATGCACATCTGGACTCTGCACAGCATACTGTATCTGGCGGCAATGCACATCTGGCCTCTGCACAGCATACTGTATCTTGCTGCAATGCACATCTGGGCTCTGCACAGCATACTGTATCTGGCTGCAATGCACATCTGCACTCTGCACAGCATACTGTATCTTGCTGCAATGCACATCTGGCCTCTGCACAGCATACTGTATCTGGCTGCAATGCACATCTGGCCTCTGCACAGCATACTGTATCTTGCTGCAATGCACATCTGGCCTCTGCACAGCATACTGTATCTTGCTGCAATGCACATCTGGCCTCTGCACAGCATACTGTATCCTGCTGCAATGCACATCTGGCCTCTGCACAGCATACTGTATCCTGCTGCAATGCACATCTGGCCTCTGCACAGCATACTGTATCTTGCTGCAATGCACATCTGGCCTCTGCACAGCATACTGTATCCTGCTGCAATGCACATCTGGCCTCTGCACAGCATACTGTATCTTGCTGCAATGCACATCTGGGCTCTGCACAGCATACTGTATCTGGCTGCAATGCACATCTGGTCTCTGCACAGCATACTGTATCTTGCTGTAATGCACATCTGGCCTCTGCACAGCATACTGTATCCTGCTGCAATGCACATCTGGCCTCTGCACAGCATACTGTATCTTGCTGCAATGCACATCTGGCCTCTGCACAGCATACTGTATCTGGCTGCAATGCACATCTGGCCTCTGCACAGCATACTGTATCTGGCTGCAATGCACATCTGGCCTCTGCACAGCATACTGTATCTGGCTGCAATGCACATCTGGACTCTGCACAGCATACTGTATCTGGCGGCAATGCACATCTGGCCTCTGCACAGCATACTGTATCTTGCTGCAATGCACATCTGGGCTCTGCACAGCATACTGTATCTGGCTGTAATGCACATCTGGCCTCTGCACAGCATACTGTATCTGGCTGCAATGCACATCTGGCCTCTGAACAGCATACTGTATCTGGCTGCAGTGCACATCTGGACTCTGCACAGCATACTGTATCTGGCTGCAATGCACATCTGGCCTCTGCACAGCATACTGTATCTTGCTGCAATGCACATCTGGCTTCTGCACAGCATACTGTATCTGGCTGCAATGCACATCTGGCCTCTGCACAGCATACTGTATCTTGCTGCAATGCACATCTGGCCTCTGCACAGCATACTGTATCTGGCTGCAATGCACATCTGGGCTCTGCACAGCATGCTGTATCTGGCTGCAATGCACATCTGGCCTCTGCACAGCATACTGTATCTGGATGCAATGCACATCTGGCCTTTGCACAGCATACTGTATCTTGCTGCAATGCACATCTGGCTTCTGCACAGCATACTGTATCTGGCTGCAATGCACATCTGCACCCTGCACAGCATACTGTATCTGGCTGCAATGCACATCTGGCCTCTGCACAGCATACTGTATCTGGCTGCAATGCACATCTGGCCTCTGCACAGCATACTGTATCTGGCTGCAATGCACATCTGGCCTCTGCACAGCATACTGTATCTTGCTGCAATGCACATCTGGCCTCTGCACAGCATACTGTATCTGGCTGCAATGCACATCTGGCCTCTGCACAGCACACTGTATCTTGCTGCAATGCACATCTGGCCTCTGCACAGCATACTGTATCTTGCTGCAATGCACATCTGGCCTCTGCACAGCATACTGTATCTTGCTGCAATGCACATCTGGGCTCTGCACAGCATACTGTATCTTGCTGCAATGCACATCTGGCCTCTGCACAGCATACTGTATCTTGCTGCAATGCACATCTCGACTCTGCACAGCATACTGTATCTGGCGGCAATGCACATCTGGCCTCTGCACAGCATACTGTATCTTGCTGCAATCCACATCTGCACTCTGCACAGCATACTGTATCTGGCTGCAATGCACATCTGGCCTCTGCACAGCATACTGTATCTTGCTGCAATGCACATCTGGACTCTGCACAGCATACTGTATCTGGCTGCAATGCACATCTGGCCTCTGCACAGCATACTGTATCTGGCTGCAATGCACATCTGGCCTCTGCACAGCATACTGTATCTTGCTGCAATGCACATCTGGGCTCTGCACAGCATACTGTATCTGGCTGCAATGCACATCTGGGCTCTGCACAGCATACTGTATCTTGCTGCAAAGCACATCTTGGGCTCTGCACAGCATACTGTATCTTGCTGCAATGCACATCTGGCCTCTGCACAGCATACTGTATCTGGCTGCAATGCACATCTGGCCTCTGCACAGCATACTGTATCTGGCTGCAATGCACATCTGGACTCTGCACAGCATACTGTATCTGGCGGCAATGCACATCTGGCCTCTGCACAGCATACTGTATCTTGCTGCAATGCACATCTGGGCTCTGCACAGCATACTGTATCTGGCTGCAATGCACATCTGCACTCTGCACAGCATACTGTATCTTGCTGCAATGCACATCTGGCCTCTGCACAGCATACTGTATCTGGCTGCAATGCACATCTGGCCTCTGCACAGCATACTGTATCTGGCTGCAATGCACATCTGGCCTCTGCACAGCATACTGTATCTTGCTGCAATGCACATCTGGGCTCTGCACAGCATACTGTATCTGGCTGCAATGCACATCTGGGCTCTGCACAGCATACTGTATCTTGCTGCAATGCACATCTGGCTCTGCACAGCATACTGTATCTTGCTGCAATGCACATCTGGCCTCTGCACAGCATACTGTATCTGGCTGCAATGCACATCTGGCCTCTGCACAGCATACTGTATCTGGCTGCAATGCACATCTGGACTCTACACAGCATACTGTATCTGGCGGCAATGCACATCTGGCGTCTGCACAGCATACTGTATCTTGCTGCAATGCACATCTGGGCTCTGCACAGCATACTGTATCTGGCTGCAATGCACATCTGCACTCTGCACAGCATACTGTATCTTGCTGCAATGCACATCTGGCCTCTGCACAGCATACTGTATCTGGCTGCAATGCACATCTGGCCTCTGCACAACATACTGTATCTTGCTGCAATGCACATCTGGCCTCTGCACAGCATACTGTATCTTGCTGCAATGCACATCTGGCCTCTGCACAGCATACTGTATCCTGCTGCAATGCACATCTGGCCTCTGCACAGCATACTGTATCTGGCTGCAATGCACATGTGGCCTCTGCACAGCATACTGTATCTTGCTGCAATGCACATCTGGGCTCTGCACAGCATACTGTATCTTGCTGCAATGCACATCTGGCCTCTGCACAGCATACTGTATCTTGCTGCAATGCACATCTGGCCTCTGCACAGCATACTGTATCCTGCTGCAATGCACATCTGGCCTCTGCACAGCATACTGTATCTTGCTGCAATGCACATCTGGCCTCTGCACAGCATACTGTATCCTGCTGCAATGCACATCTGGCCTCTGCACAGCATACTGTATCTTGCTGCAATGCACATCTGGGCTCTGCACAGCATACTGTATCTGGCTGCAATGCACATCTGGTCTCTGCACAGCATACTGTATCTTGCTGCAATGCACATCTGGCCTCTGCACAGCATACTGTATCCTGCTGCAATGCACATCTGGCCTCTGCACAGCATACTGTATCTTGCTGCAATGCACATCTGGGCTCTGCA
The DNA here is from genome assembly GCF_048569485.1 of Anomaloglossus baeobatrachus. NCBI lineage: Eukaryota > Metazoa > Chordata > Amphibia > Anura > Aromobatidae > Anomaloglossus > Anomaloglossus baeobatrachus. Next base: position 395,781 of record NW_027442080.1, on the reverse strand, counting down.
CAGCATACTGTATCTGGCTGCAATGCACATCTGCCTCTGCACAGCATACTGTATCCTGCTGAAATGCACATCTGGCCTCTGCACAGCATACTGTATCCTGCTGCAATGCACATCTGGACTCTGCACAACATACTGTATCTTGCTGCAATGCACATCTGGCCTCTGCACAGCATACTGTATCTGGCTGCAATGCACATCTGGCCTCTGCACAGCATACTGTATCTTGCTGCAATGCACATCTGGCCTCTGCACAACATACTGTATCTTGCTGCAATGCACATCTGGCCTCTGCACAACATACTGTATCTGGCTGCAATGCACATCTGCACTCTGCACAGCATACTGTATCTTGCTGCAATGCACATCTGGCCTCTGCACAGCATACTGTATCTTGCTGCAATGTACATCTGCACTCTGCACAGCATACTGTATCCTGCTGCAATGCACATCTGGCCTCTGCACAGCACACTGTATCTTGCTGCAATGCACATCTGGCCTCTGCACAGCATACTGTATCTGGCTGCAATGCACATCTGGCCTCTGCACAGCACACTGTATCTTGCTGCAATGCACATCTGGCCTCTGCACAGCATACTGTATCTTGCTGCAATGCACATCTGGGCTCTGCACAGCATACTGTATCTTGCTGCAATGCACATCTGGCCTCTGCACAGCATACTGTATCTTGCTGCAATGCACATCTGGACTCTGCACAACATACTGTATCTTGCTGCAATGCACATCTGGCCTCTGCACAGCATACTGTATCTGGCTGCAATGCACATCTGGCCTCTGCACAGCATACTGTATCTGGCTGCAATGCACATCTGGCCTCTGCACAGCATACTGTATCTTGCTGCAATGCACATCTGGACTCTGCACAGCATACTGTATCTGGCGGCAATGCACATCTGGCCTCTGCACAGCATACTGTATCTTGCTGCAATCACCATCTGCACTCTGCACAGCATACTGTATCTGGCTGCAATGCACATCTGGCCTCTGCACAGCATACTGTATCTTGCTGCAATGCACATCTGGACTCTGCACAGCATACTGTATCTGGCTGCAATGCACATCTGGCCTCTGCACAGCATACTGTATCTGGCTGCAATGCACATCTGGCCTCTGCACAGCATACTGTATCTTGCTGCAATGCACATCTGGGCTCTGCACAGCATACTGTATCTGGCTGCAATGCACATCTGGGCTCTGCACAGCATACTGTATCTTGCTGCAATGCACATCTGGGCTCTGCATAGCATACTGTATCTGCTGCAATGCACATCTGGCCTCTGCACAGCATACTGTATCTTGCTGCAATGCACATCTGGCCTCTGCACAGCATACTGTATCTTGCTGCAATGCACATCTGGCCTCTGCACAGCATACTGTATCTGGCTGCAATGCACATCTGGCCTCTGCACAGCATACTGTATCTGGCTGCAATGCACATCTGGACTCTGCACAGCATACTGTATCTGGCGGCAATGCACATCTGGCCTCTGCACAGCATACTGTATCTTGCTGCAATGCACATCTGGGCTCTGCACAGCATACTGTATCTGGCTGTAATGCACATCTGGCCTCTGCACAGCATACTGTATCTGGCTGCAATGCACATCTGGCCTCTGAACAGCATACTGTATCTGGCTGCAGTGCACATCTGGACTCTGCACAGCATACTGTATCTGGCTGCAATGCACATCTGGCCTCTGCACAGCATACTGTATCTTGCTGCAATGCACATCTGGCTTCTGCACAGCATACTGTATCTGGCTGCAATGCACATCTGGCCTCTGCACAGCATACTGTATCTTGCTGCAATGCACATCTGGCCTCTGCACAGCATACTGTATCTGGCTGCAATGCACATCTGGGCTCTGCACAGCATGCTGTATCTGGCTGCAATGCACATCTGGCCTCTGCACAGCATACTGTATCTGGATGCAATGCACATCTGGCCTTTGCACAGCATACTGTATCTTGCTGCAATGCACATCTGGCTTCTGCACAGCATACTGTATCTGGCTGCAATGCACATCTGCACCCTGCACAGCATACTGTATCTGGCTGCAATGCACATCTGGCCTCTGCACAGCATACTGTATCTGGCTGCAATGCACATCTGGCCTCTGCACAGCATACTGTATCTGGCTGCAATGCACATCTGGCCTCTGCACAGCATACTGTATCTTGCTGCAATGCACATCTGGCCTCTGCACAGCATACTGTATCTGGCTGCAATGCACATCTGGCCTCTGCACAGCACACTGTATCTTGCTGCAATGCACATCTGGCCTCTGCACAGCATACTGTATCTTGCTGCAATGCACATCTGGCCTCTGCACAGCATACTGTATCTTGCTGCAATGCACATCTGGGCTCTGCACAGCATACTGTATCTTGCTGCAATGCACATCTGGCCTCTGCACAGCATACTGTATCTTGCTGCAATGCACATCTCGACTCTGCACAGCATACTGTATCTGGCGGCAATGCACATCTGGCCTCTGCACAGCATACTGTATCTTGCTGCAATCCACATCTGCACTCTGCACAGCATACTGTATCTGGCTGCAATGCACATCTGGCCTCTGCACAGCATACTGTATCTTGCTGCAATGCACATCTGGACTCTGCACAGCATACTGTATCTGGCTGCAATGCACATCTGGCCTCTGCACAGCATACTGTATCTGGCTGCAATGCACATCTGGCCTCTGCACAGCATACTGTAACTTGCTGCAATGCACATCTGGGCTCTGCACAGCATACTGTATCTGGCTGCAATGCACATCTGGGCTCTGCACAGCATACTGTATCTTGCTGCAATGCACATCTGGGCTCTGCACAGCATACTGTATCTTGCTGCAATGCACATCTGGCCTCTGCACAGCATACTGTATCTGGCTGCAATGCACATCTGGCCTCTGCACAGCATACTGTATCTGGCTGCAATGCACATCTGGACTCTGCACAGCATACTGTATCTGGCGGCAATGCACATCTGGCCTCTGCACAGCATACTGTATCTTGCTGCAATGCACATCTGGGCTCTGCACAGCATACTGTATCTGGCTGCAATGCACATCTGCACTCTGCACAGCATACTGTATCTTGCTGCAATGCACATCTGGCCTCTGCACAGCATACTGTATCTGGCTGCAATGCACATCTGGCCTCTGCACAGCATACTGTATCTTGCTGCAATGCACATCTGGCCTCTGCACAGCATACTGTATCTTGCTGCAATGCACATCTGGCCTCTGCACAGCATACTGTATCCTGCTGCAATGCACATCTGGCCTCTGCACAGCATACTGTATCCTGCTGCAATGCACATCTGGCCTCTGCACAGCATACTGTATCTTGCTGCAATGCACATCTGGCCTCTGCACAGCATACTGTATCCTGCTGCAATGCACATCTGGCCTCTGCACAGCATACTGTATCTTGCTGCAATGCACATCTGGGCTCTGCACAGCATACTGTATCTGGCTGCAATGCACATCTGGTCTCTGCACAGCATACTGTATCTTGCTGTAATGCACATCTGGCCTCTGCACAGCATACTGTATCCTGCTGCAATGCACATCTGGCCTCTGCACAGCATACTGTATCTTGCTGCAATGCACATCTGGCCTCTGCACAGCATACTGTATCTGGCTGCAATGCACATCTGGCCTCTGCACAGCATACTGTATCTGGCTGCAATGCACATCTGGCCTCTGCACAGCATACTGTATCTGGCTGCAATGCACATCTGGACTCTGCACAGCATACTGTATCTGGCGGCAATGCACATCTGGCCTCTGCACAGCATACTGTATCTTGCTGCAATGCACATCTGGGCTCTGCACAGCATACTGTATCTGGCTGTAATGCACATCTGGCCTCTGCACAGCATACTGTATCTGGCTGCAATGCACATCTGGCCTCTGAACAGCATACTGTATCTGGCTGCAGTGCACATCTGGACTCTGCACAGCATACTGTATCTGGCTGCAATGCACATCTGGCCTCTGCACAGCATACTGTATCTTGCTGCAATGCACATCTGGCTTCTGCACAGCATACTGTATCTGGCTGCAATGCACATCTGGCCTCTGCACAGCATACTGTATCTTGCTGCAATGCACATCTGGCCTCTGCACAGCATACTGTATCTGGCTGCAATGCACATCTGGGCTCTGCACAGCATGCTGTATCTGGCTGCAATGCACATCTGGCCTCTGCACAGCATACTGTATCTGGATGCAATGCACATCTGGCCTTTGCACAGCATACTGTATCTTGCTGCAATGCACATCTGGCTTCTGCACAGCATACTGTATCTGGCTGCAATGCACATCTGCACCCTGCACAGCATACTGTATCTGGCTGCAATGCACATCTGGCCTCTGCACAGCATACTGTATCTGGCTGCAATGCACATCTGGCCTCTGCACAGCATACTGTATCTGGCTGCAATGCACATCTGGCCTCTGCACAGCATACTGTATCTTGCTGCAATGCACATCTGGCCTCTGCACAGCATACTGTATCTGGCTGCAATGCACATCTGGCCTCTGCACAGCACACTGTATCTTGCTGCAATGCACATCTGGCCTCTGCACAGCATACTGTATCTTGCTGCAATGCACATCTGGCCTCTGCACAGCATACTGTATCTTGCTGCAATGCACATCTGGGCTCTGCACAGCATACTGTATCTTGCTGCAATGCACATCTGGCCTCTGCACAGCATACTGTATCTTGCTGCAATGCACATCTCGACTCTGCACAGCATACTGTATCTGGCGGCAATGCACATCTGGCCTCTGCACAGCATACTGTATCTTGCTGCAATCCACATCTGCACTCTGCACAGCATACTGTATCTGGCTGCAATGCACATCTGGCCTCTGCACAGCATACTGTATCTTGCTGCAATGCACATCTGGACTCTGCACAGCATACTGTATCTGGCTGCAATGCACATCTGGCCTCTGCACAGCATACTGTATCTGGCTGCAATGCACATCTGGCCTCTGCACAGCATACTGTATCTTGCTGCAATGCACATCTGGGCTCTGCACAGCATACTGTATCTGGCTGCAATGCACATCTGGGCTCTGCACAGCATACTGTATCTTGCTGCAATGCACATCTGGGCTCTGCACAGCATACTGTATCTTGCTGCAATGCACATCTGGCCTCTGCACAGCATACTGTATCTGGCTGCAATGCACATCTGGCCTCTGCACAGCATACTGTATCTGGCTGCAATGCACATCTGGACTCTGCACAGCATACTGTATCTGGCGGCAATGCACATCTGGCCTCTGCACAGCATACTGTATCTTGCTGCAATGCACATCTGGGCTCTGCACAGCATACTGTATCTGGCTGCAATGCACATCTGCACTCTGCACAGCATACTGTATCTTGCTGCAATGCACATCTGGCCTCTGCACAGCATACTGTATCTGGCTGCAATGCACATCTGGCCTCTGCACAGCATACTGTATCTTGCTGCAATGCACATCTGGCCTCTGCACAGCATACTGTATCTTGCTGCAATGCACATCTGGCCTCTGCACAGCATACTGTATCCTGCTGCAATGCACATCTGGCCTCTGCACAGCATACTGTATCCTGCTGCAATGCACATCTGGCCTCTGCACAGCATACTGTATCTTGCTGCAATGCACATCTGGCCTCTGCACAGCATACTGTATCCTGCTGCAATGCACATCTGGCCTCTGCACAGCATACTGTATCTTGCTGCAATGCACATCTGGGCTCTGCACAGCATACTGTATCTGGCTGCAATGCACATCTGGTCTCTGCACAGCATACTGTATCTTGCTGTAATGCACATCTGGCCTCTGCACAGCATACTGTATCCTGCTGCAATGCACATCTGGCCTCTGCACAGCATACTGTATCTTGCTGCAATGCACATCTGGGCTCTGCACAGCATACTGTATCTGGCTGCAATGCACATCTGGCCTCTGCACAGCATACTGTATCCTGCTGAAATGCACATCTGGCCTCTGCACAGCATACTGTATCCTGCTGCAATGCACATCTGGACTCTGCACAGCATACTGTATCTTGCTGCAATGCACATCTGGACTCTGCACAACATACCGTATCTTGCTGCAATGCACATCTGGCCTCTGCACAGCATACTGTATCTGGCTGCAATGCACATCTGGCCTCTGCACAGCATACTGTATCTGGCTGCAATGCACATCTGGCCTCTGCACAACATACTGTATCTTGCTGCAATGCACATCTGGCCTCTGCACAACATACTGTATCTGGCTGCAATGCACATCTGCACTCTGCACAGCATACTGTATCTTGCTGCAATGCACATCTGGCCTCTGCACAGCATACTGTATCTTGCTGCAATGCACATCTGCACTCTACACAGCATACTGTATCCTGCTGCAATGCACATCTGGCCTCTGCACAGCACACTGTATCTTGCTGCAATGCACATCTGGCCTCTGCACAGCATACTGTATCTGGCTGCAATGCACATCTGGCCTCTGCACAGCACACTGTATCTTGCTGCAATGCACATCTGGCCTCTGCACAGCATACTGTATCTTGCTGCAATGCACATCTGGGCTCTGCACAGCATACTGTATCTTGCTGCAATGCACATCTGGCCTCTGCACAGCATACTGTATCTTGCTGCAATGCACATCTGGACTCTGCACAACATACTGTATCTTTCTGCAATGCACATCTGGCCTCTGCACAGCATACTGTATCTGGCTGCAATGCACATCTGGCCTCTGCACAGCATACTGTATCTGGCTGCAATGCACATCTGGCCTCTGCACAGCATACTGTATCTTGCTGCAATGCACATCTGGACTCTGCACAGCATACTGTATCTGGTGGCAATGCACATCTGGCCTCTGCACAGCATACTGTATCTTGCTGCAATCCACATCTGCACTCTGCACAGCATACTGTATCTGGCTGCAATGCACATCTGGCCTCTGCACAGCATACTGTATCTTGCTGCAATGCACATCTGGACTCTGCACAGCATACTGTATCTGGCTGCAATGCACATCTGGCCTCTGCACAGCATACTGTATCTGGCTGCAATGCACATCTGGCCTCTGCACAGCATACTGTATCTTTCTGCAATGCACATCTGGGCTCTGCACAGCATACTGTATCTGGCTGCAATGCACATCTGGGCTCTGCACAGCATACTGTATCTTGCTGCAATGCACATCTGGGCTCTGCATAGCATACTGTATCTGCTGCAATGCACATCTGGCCTCTGCACAGCATACTGTATCTTGCTGCAATGCACATCTGGCCTCTGCACAGCATACTGTATCTTGCTGCAATGCACATCTGGCCTCTGCACAGCATACTGTATCTGGCTGCAATGCACATCTGGCCTCTGCACAGCATACTGTATCTGGCTGCAATGCACATCTGGACTCTGCACAGCATACTGTATCTGGCGGCAATGCACATCTGGCCTCTGCACAGCATACTGTATCTTGCTGCAATGCACATCTGGGCTCTGCACAGCATACTGTATCTGGCTGTAATGCACATCTGGCCTCTGCACAGCATACTGTATCTGGCTGCAATGCACATCTGGCCTCTGCACAGCATACTGTATCTGGCTGCAGTGCACATCTGGCCTCTGCACAGCATACTGTATCTGGCTGCAATGCACATCTGGCCTCTGCACAGCATACTGTATCTTGCTGCAATGCACATCTGGCTTCTGCACAGCATACTGTATCTGGCTGCAATGCACATCTGGTCTCTGCACAGCATACTGTATCTTGCTGCAATGCACATCTGGCCTCTGCACAGCATACTGTATCTGGCTGCAATGCACATCTGGGCTCTGCACAGCATACTGTATCTGGCTGCAATGCACATCTGGCCTCTGCACAGCATACTGTATCTGGCTGCAATGCACATCTGGCCTTTGCACAGCATACTGTATCTTGCTGCAATGCACATCTGGCTTCTGCACAGCATACTGTATCTGGCTGCAATGCACATCTGCACTCTGCACAGCATACTGTATCTGGCTGCAATGCACATCTGGCCTCTGCACAGCATACTGTATCTGGCTGCAATGCACATCTGGCCTCTGCACAGCATACTGTATCTGGCTGCAATGCACATCTGGCCTCTGCACAGCATACTGTATCTGGCTGCAATGCACATCTGGCCTCTGCACAGCACACTGTATCTTGCTGCAATGCACATCTGGCCTCTGCACAGCATACTGTATCTTGCTGCAATGCACATCTGGCCTCTGCACAGCATACTGTATCTTGCTGCAATGCACATCTGGCCTCTGCACAGCATACTGTATCTGGCTGCAATGCACATCTGGCCTCTGCACAGCATACTGTATCTTGCTGCAATGCACATCTGGCCTCTGCACAGCATACTGTATCTGGCTGCAATGCACATCTGGCCTCTGCACAGCATACTGTATCTTGCTGCAATGCACATCTGGCCTCTGCACAGCATACTGTATCTTGCTGCAATGCACATCTGGGCTCTGCACAGCATACTGTATCTGGCTGCAATGCACATCTGGCCTCTGCACAGCATACTGTATCTGGCTGCAATGCACATCTGGCCTCTGCACAGCATACTGTATCTTGCTGCAATGCACATCTGGCCTCTGCACAGCATACTGTATCTGGCTGCAATGCACATCTGGCCTCTGCACAGCATGCTGTATCTTGCTGCAATGCACATCTGGCCTCTGCACAGCATACTGTATCTTGCTGCAATGCACATCTGGCCTCTGCACAGCATGCTGTATCTTGCTGCAATGCACATCTGGCCTCTGCACAGCATGCTGTATCTTGCTGCAATGCACATCTGGCCTCTGCACAGCATGCTGGATCTTGCTTCAATGCACATCTGGCCTCTGCACAGCATACTGTATCTTGCTGCAATGCACATCTGGCCTCTGCACAGCATACTGCATCTGGCTGCAATGCACATCTGGACTCTGCACAGCATACTGTATCTTGCTGCAATGCACATCTGGACTCTGCACAACATACTGTATCTTGCTGCAATGCACATCTGGCCTCTGCACAGCATACTGTATCTGGCTGCAATGCACATCTGGCCTCTGCACAGCATACTGTATCTTGCTGCAATGCACATCTGGCCTCTGCACAGCATGCTGTATCTTGCTGCAATGCACATCTGGCCTCTGCACAACATACTGTATCTGGCTGCAATGCACATCTGCACTCTGCACAGCATACTGTATCTTGCTGCAATGCACATCTGGCCTCTGCACAGCATACTGTATCTTGCTGCAATGCACATCTGCACTCTGCACAGCATACTGTATCCTGCTGCAATGCACATCTGGCCTTTGCACAGCATACTGTATCTTGCTGCAATGCACATCTGGCCTCTGCACAGCATACTGTATCTGGCTGCAATGCACATCTGGCCTCTGCACAGCACACTGTATCTTGCTGCAATGCACATCTGGCCTCTGCACAGCATACTGTATCTTGCTGCAATGCACATCTGGGCTCTGCACAGCATACTGTATCTTGCTGCAATGCACATCTGGCCTCTGCACAGCATACTGTATCTTGCTGCAATGCACATCTGGACTCTGCACAACATACTGTATCTTGCTGCAATGCACATCTGGCCTCTGCACAGCATACTGTATCTGGCTGCAATGCACATCTGGCCTCTGCACAGCATACTGTATCTGGCTGCAATGCACATCTGGCCTCTGCACAGCATACTGTATCTTGCTGCAATGCACATCTGGACTCTGCACAGCATACTGTATCTGGCTGCAATGCACATCTGGCCTCTGCACAGCATACTGTATCTGGCTGCAATGCACATCTGGGCTCTGCACAGCATACTGTATCTTGCTGCAATGCACATCTGGCCTCTGCACAGCATACTGTATCTGGCTGCAATGCACATCTGGCCTCTGCACAGCATACTGTATCTGGCTGCAATGCACATCTGACCTCTGCACAGCATACTGTATCTGGCTGCAATGCACATCTGGCCTCTGCAGAGCATACTGTATCTTGCTGCAATGCACATCTGGCCTCTGCACAGCATACTGTATCTTGCTGCAATGCACATCTGGACTCTGCACAGCATACTGTATCTGGCTGCAATGCACATCTGGCCTCTGCACAGCATACTGTATCTGGCTGCAATGCACATCTGGCCTCTGCACAGCATACTGTATCTTGCTGCAATGCACATCTGGACTCTGCACAGCATACTGTATCTGGCTGCAATGCACATCTGGCCTCTGCACAGCATACTGTATCTGGCTGCAATGCACATCTGGCCTCTGCACAGCATACTGTATCTGGCTGCAATGCACATCTGGCCTCTGCACAGCATACTGTATCTTGCTGCAATGCACATCTGGCCTCTGCACAGCATACTGTATCTTGCTGCAATGCACATCTGGCCTCTGCACAGCATACTGTATCCTGCTGCAATGCACATCTGGCCTCTGCACAGCATACTGTATCCTGCTGCAATGCACATCTGGCCTCTGCACAGCATACTGTATCTTGCTGCAATGCACATCTGGCCTCTGCACAGCATACTGTATCCTGCTGCAATGCACATCTGGCCTCTGCACAGCATACTGTATCTTGCTGCAATGCACATCTGGGCTCTGCACAGCATACTGTATCTGGCTGCAATGCACATCTGGTCTCTGCACAGCATACTGTATCTTGCTGTAATGCACATCTGGCCTCTGCACAGCATACTGTATCCTGCTGCAATGCACATCTGGCCTCTGCACAGCATACTGTATCTTGCTGCAATGCACATCTGGGCTCTGCACAGCATACTGTATCTGGCTGCAATGCACATCTGGCCTCTGCACAGCATACTGTATCCTGCTGAAATGCACATCTGGCCTCTGCACAGCATACTGTATCCTGCTGCAATGCACATCTGGACTCTGCACAGCATACTGTATCTTGCTGCAATGCACATCTGGACTCTGCACAACATACCGTATCTTGCTGCAATGCACATCTGGCCTCTGCACAGCATACTGTATCTGGCTGCAATGCACATCTGGCCTCTGCACAGCATACTGTATCTGGCTGCAATGCACATCTGGCCTCTGCACAACATACTGTATCTTGCTGCAATGCACATCTGGCCTCTGCACAACATACTGTATCTGGCTGCAATGCACATCTGCACTCTGCACAGCATACTGTATCTTGCTGCAATGCACATCTGGCCTCTGCACAGCATACTGTATCTTGCTGCAATGCACATCTGCACTCTACACAGCATACTGTATCCTGCTGCAATGCACATCTGGCCTCTGCACAGCACACTGTATCTTGCTGCAATGCACATCTGGCCTCTGCACAGCATACTGTATCTGGCTGCAATGCACATCTGGCCTCTGCACAGCACACTGTATCTTGCTGCAATGCACATCTGGCCTCTGCACAGCATACTGTATCTTGCTGCAATGCACATCTGGGCTCTGCACAGCATACTGTATCTTGCTGCAATGCACATCTGGCCTCTGCACAGCATACTGTATCTTGCTGCAATGCACATCTGGACTCTGCACAACATACTGTATCTTTCTGCAATGCACATCTGGCCTCTGCACAGCATACTGTATCTGGCTGCAATGCACATCTGGCCTCTGCACAGCATACTGTATCTGGCTGCAATGCACATCTGGCCTCTGCACAGCATACTGTATCTTGCTGCAATGCACATCTGGACTCTGCACAGCATACTGTATCTGGTGGCAATGCACATCTGGCCTCTGCACAGCATACTGTATCTTGCTGCAATCCACATCTGCACTCTGCACAGCATACTGTATCTGGCTGCAATGCACATCTGGCCTCTGCACAGCATACTGTATCTTGCTGCAATGCACATCTGGACTCTGCACAGCATACTGTATCTGGCTGCAATGCACATCTGGCCTCTGCACAGCATACTGTATCTGGCTGCAATGCACATCTGGCCTCTGCACAGCATACTGTATCTTTCTGCAATGCACATCTGGGCTCTGCACAGCATACTGTATCTGGCTGCAATGCACATCTGGGCTCTGCACAGCATACTGTATCTTGCTGCAATGCACATCTGGGCTCTGCATAGCATACTGTATCTGCTGCAATGCACATCTGGCCTCTGCACAGCATACTGTATCTTGCTGCAATGCACATCTGGCCTCTGCACAGCATACTGTATCTTGCTGCAATGCACATCTGGCCTCTGCACAGCATACTGTATCTGGCTGCAATGCACATCTGGCCTCTGCACAGCATACTGTATCTGGCTGCAATGCACATCTGGACTCTGCACAGCATACTGTATCTGGCGGCAATGCACATCTGGCCTCTGCACAGCATACTGTATCTTGCTGCAATGCACATCTGGGCTCTGCACAGCATACTGTATCTGGCTGTAATGCACATCTGGCCTCTGCACAGCATACTGTATCTGGCTGCAATGCACATCTGGCCTCTGCACAGCATACTGTATCTGGCTGCAGTGCACATCTGGCCTCTGCACAGCATACTGTATCTGGCTGCAATGCACATCTGGCCTCTGCACAGCATACTGTATCTTGCTGCAATGCACATCTGGCTTCTGCACAGCATACTGTATCTGGCTGCAATGCACATCTGGTCTCTGCACAGCATACTGTATCTTGCTGCAATGCACATCTGGCCTCTGCACAGCATACTGTATCTGGCTGCAATGCACATCTGGGCTCTGCACAGCATACTGTATCTGGCTGCAATGCACATCTGGCCTCTGCACAGCATACTGTATCTGGCTGCAATGCACATCTGGCCTTTGCACAGCATACTGTATCTTGCTGCAATGCACATCTGGCTTCTGCACAGCATACTGTATCTGGCTGCAATGCACATCTGCACTCTGCACAGCATACTGTATCTGGCTGCAATGCACATCTGGCCTCTGCACAGCATACTGTATCTGGCTGCAATGCACATCTGGCCTCTGCACAGCATACTGTATCTGGCTGCAATGCACATCTGGCCTCTGCACAGCATACTGTATCTGGCTGCAATGCACATCTGGCCTCTGCACAGCACACTGTATCTTGCTGCAATGCACATCTGGCCTCTGCACAGCATACTGTATCTTGCTGCAATGCACATCTGGCCTCTGCACAGCATACTGTATCTTGCTGCAATGCACATCTGGCCTCTGCACAGCATACTGTATCTGGCTGCAATGCACATCTGGCCTCTGCACAGCATACTGTATCTTGCTGCAATGCACATCTGGCCTCTGCACAGCATACTGTATCTGGCTGCAATGCACATCTGGCCTCTGCACAGCATACTGTATCTTGCTGCAATGCACATCTGGCCTCTGCACAGCATACTGTATCTTGCTGCAATGCACATCTGGGCTCTGCACAGCATACTGTATCTGGCTGCAATGCACATCTGGCCTCTGCACAGCATACTGTATCTGGCTGCAATGCACATCTGGCCTCTGCACAGCATACTGTATCTTGCTGCAATGCACATCTGGCCTCTGCACAGCATACTGTATCTGGCTGCAATGCACATCTGGCCTCTGCACAGCATGCTGTATCTTGCTGCAATGCACATCTGGCCTCTGCACAGCATACTGTATCTTGCTGCAATGCACATCTGGCCTCTGCACAGCATGCTGTATCTTGCTGCAATGCACATCTGGCCTCTGCACAGCATGCTGGATCTTGCTGCAATGCACATCTGGCCTCTGCACAGCATGCTGGATCTTGCTGCAATGCACATCTGGCCTCTGCACAGCATACTGTATCTTGCTGCAATGCACATCTGGCCTCTGCACAGCATACTGCATCTGGCTGCAATGCACATCTGGACTCTGCACAGCATACTGTATCTTGCTGCAATGCACATCTGGACTCTGCACAACATACTGTATCTTGCTGCAATGCACATCTGGCCTCTGCACAGCATACTGTATCTGGCTGCAATGCACATCTGGCCTCTGCACAGCATACTGTATCTTGCTGCAATGCACATCTGGCCTCTGCACAGCATGCTGTATCTTGCTGCAATGCACATCTGGCCTCTGCACAACATACTGTATCTGGCTGCAATGCACATCTGCACTCTGCACAGCATACTGTATCTTGCTGCAATGCACATCTGGCCTCTGCACAGCATACTGTATCTTGCTGCAATGCACATCTGCACTCTGCACAGCATACTGTATCCTGCTGCAATGCACATCTGGCCTTTGCACAGCATACTGTATCTTGCTGCAATGCACATCTGGCCTCTGCACAGCATACTGTATCTGGCTGCAATGCACATCTGGCCTCTGCACAGCACACTGTATCTTGCTGCAATGCACATCTGGCCTCTGCACAGCATACTGTATCTTGCTGCAATGCACATCTGGGCTCTGCACAGCATACTGTATCTTGCTGCAATGCACATCTGGCCTCTGCACAGCATACTGTATCTTGCTGCAATGCACATCTGGACTCTGCACAACATACTGTATCTTGCTGCAATGCACATCTGGCCTCTGCACAGCATACTGTATCTGGCTGCAATGCACATCTGGCCTCTGCACAGCATACTGTATCTGGCTGCAATGCACATCTGGCCTCTGCACAGCATACTGTATCTTGCTGCAATGCACATCTGGACTCTGCACAGCATACTGTATCTGGCTGCAATGCACATCTGGCCTCTGCACAGCATACTGTATCTGGCTGCAATGCACATCTGGGCTCTGCACAGCATACTGTATCTTGCTGCAATGCACATCTGGCCTCTGCACAGCATACTGTATCTGGCTGCAATGCACATCTGGCCTCTGCACAGCATACTGTATCTGGCTGCAATGCACATCTGACCTCTGCACAGCATACTGTATCTGGCTGCAATGCACATCTGGCCTCTGCAGAGCATACTGTATCTTGCTGCAATGCACATCTGGCCTCTGCACAGCATACTGTATCTTGCTGCAATGCACATCTGGGCTCTGCACAGCATACTGTATCTGGCTGCAATGCACATCTGGCCTCTGCACAGCATACTGTATCTGGCTGCAATGCACATCTGGCCTCTGCACAGCATACTGTATCTTGCTGCAATGCACATCTGGCCTCTACACAGCATACTGTATCTGGCTGCAATGCACATCTGGCCTCTGCACAGCATGCTGTATCTTGCTGCAATGCACATCTGGCCTCTGCACAGCATACTGTATCTTGCTGCAATGCACATATGGCCTCTGCACAGCATGCTGTATCTTGCTGCAATGCACATCTGGCCTCTGCACAGCATACTGTATCCTGCTGCAATGCACATCTGGCCTCTGCACAGCATACTGTATCTTGCTGCAATGCACATCTGGCCTCTGCACAGCATACTGTATCTGGCTGCAATGCACATCTGGGCTCTGCACAGCATACTGTATCTGGCTGCAATGCACATCTGGCCTCTGCACAGCATACTGTATCTGGCTGCAATGCACATCTGGCCTCTGCACAGCATACTGTATCTTGCTGCAATGCACATCTGGCCTCTGCACAGCATACTGTATCTGGCTGCAATGCACATCTGGCCTCTGCACAGCATGCTGTATCTTGCTGCAATGCACATCTGGCCTCTGCACAGCATACTGTATCTTGCTGCAATGCACATCTGGCCTCTGCACAGCATACTGTATCTTGCTGCAATGCACATCTGGCCTCTGCAGAGCATACTGTATCTTGCTGCAATGCACATCTGGCCTCTGCACAGCATACTGTATCTTGCTGCAATGCACATCTGGCCTCTGCACAGCATGCTGTATCTTGCTGCAATGCACATCTGGCCTCTGCACAGCATGCTGTATCTTGCTGCAATGCACATCTGGCCTCTGCACAGCATGCTGTATCTCGCTGCAATGCACATCTGGCCTCTGCACAGCATACTGTATCCTGCTGCAATGCACATCTGGCCTCTGCACAGCATGCTGTATCTTGCTGCAATGCACATCTGGCCTCTGCACAGCATACTGTATCTGGCTGCAATGCACATCTGGCCTCTGCACAGCATACTGTATCTGGCTGCAATGCACATCTGGCCTCTGCACAGCATACTGTATCTGGCTGCAATGCACATCTGGCCTCTGCACAGCATACTGTATCTGGCTGCAATGCACAGCATACTGTATCTGGCTGAAATGCACATCTGGCCTCTGCACAGCATACTGTATCTGGCTGCAATGCACATCTGGCCTCTGCACAGCATACTGTATCTGGCTGCAATGCACATCTGGCCTCTGCACAGCATGCTGTATCTTGCTGCAATGCACATCTGGCCTCTGCACAGCATACTGTATCTGGCTGCAATGCACATCTGGCCTCTGCACAGCATACTGTATCTGGCTGCAATGCACATCTGGCCTCTGCACAGCATACTGTATCTGGCTGCAATGCACATCTGGCCTCTGCACAGCATACTGTATCTTGCTGCAATGCACATCTGGCCTCTGCACAGCATACTGTATCTTGCTGCAATGCACATCTGGACTCTGCACAGTATACTGTATCTTGCTGCAATGCACATCTGGCCTCTGCACAGCATACTGTATCTTGCTACAATGCACATCTGGACTCTGCACAGCATACTGTATCTTGCTGCAATGCACATCTGGGCTCTGCACAGCATACTGTATCTTGCTGCAATGTACATCTGGCCTCTGCACAGCATACTGTATCTGGCTGCAATGCACATCTGGCCTCTGCACAGCATACTGTATCTGGCTGCAATGCACATCTGGCCTCTGCACAGCATACTGTATCTTGCTGCAATGCACATCTGGCCTCTGCACAGCATACTGTATCTGGCTGCAATGCACATCTGGCCTCTGCACAGCATACTGTATCTGGCTGCAATGCACATCTGGCCTCTGCACAGCATGCTGTATCTTGCTGCAATGCACATCTGGCCTCTGCACAGCATACTGTATCTGGCTGCAATGCACATCTGGCCTCTGCACAGCATACTGTATCTGGCTGCAATGCACATCTGGCCTCTGCACAGCATACTGTATCTGGCTGCAATGCACATCTGGCCTCTGCACAGCATACTGTATCTTGCTGCAATGCACATCTGGCCTCTGCACAGCATACTGTATCTTGCTGCAATGCACATCTGGACTCTGCACAGTATACTGTATCTTGCTGCAATGCACATCTGGCCTCTGCACAGCATACTGTATCTTGCTACAATGCACATCTGGACTCTGCACAGCATACTGTATCTTGCTGCAATGCACATCTGGGCTCTGCACAGCATACTGTATCTTGCTGCAATGCACATCTGGCCTCTGCACAGCATATTGTATCTTGCTGTAATGTACATCTGGCCTCTGCACAGCATACTGTATCTTGCTGCAATGCACATCTGGCCTCTGCACAGCATACTGTATCTTGCTGCAATGCACATCTGGCCTCTGCACAGCACACTGTATCTTGCTGCAATGCACATCTGGCCTCTGCACAGCATACTGTATCTGGCTGCAATGCACATCTGGCCTCTGCACAGCATACTGTATCTTGCTGCAATGCACATCTGGCCTCTGCACAGCATACTGTATTTGGCTGCAATGCACATCTGGCCTCTGCACAGCATACTGTATCTGGCTGCAATGCACATCTGGCCTCTGCACAGCACACTGTATCTTGCTGCAATGCACATCTGGCCTCTGCACAGCATACTGTATCTGGCTGCAATGCACATCTGGCCTCTGCACAGCATACTGTATCTTGCTGCAATGCACATCTGGCCTCTGCACAGCATACTGTATCTTGCTGCAATGCACATCTGGACTCTGCACAGTATACTGTATCTGGCTGCAATGCACATCTGGCCTCTGCACAGCATACTGTATCTGGCGGCAATGCACATCTGGCCTCTGCACAGCATACTGTATTTGGCTGCAATGCACATCTGGCCTCTGCACAGCATACTGTATCTGGCGGCAATGCACATCTGGCCTCTGCACAGCATACTGTATCTGGCTGCAATGCACATCTGGCCTCTGCACAGCATACTGTATCTTGCTGCAATGTACATCTGGCCTCTGCACAGCATACTGTATCTTGCTGCAATGCACATCTGCACTCTGCACAGCATACTGTATCTGGCTGCAATGCACATCTGGCCTCTGCACAGCATACTGTATCTTGGTGACATGCACATCTGGCCTCTGCACAGCATACTGTATCTTGCTGCAATGCACATCTGCACTCTGCACAGCATACTGTGTCTGGCTGCAATGCACATCTGGCCTCTGCACAGCATACTGTATCTTGGTTACATGCACATCTGGCCTCTGCACAGCATACTGTATCTTGCTGCAATGCACATCTGGCCTCTGCACAGCATACTGTATCTTGCTGCAATGCACATCTGGCCTCTGCACAGCATACTGTATCTGGCTGCAATGCACATCTGGCCTCTGCACAGCATACTGTATCTGGCTGCAATGCACATCTGGCCTCTGCACAGCATACTGTATCTTGCTGCAATGCACATCTGGCCTCTGCACAGCATACTGTATCTGGCTGCAATGCACATCTGGCCTCTGCACAGCATACTGTATCTGGCTGCAATGCACATCTGGCCTCTGCACAGCATGCTGTATCTTGCTGCAATGCACATCTGGCCTCTGCACAGCATACTGTATCTGGCTGCAATGCACATCTGGCCTCTGCACAGCATACTGTATCTGGCTGCAATGCACATCTGGCCTCTGCACAGCATACTGTATCTGGCTGCAATGCACATCTGGCCTCTGCACAGCATACTGTATCTTGCTGCAATGCACATCTGGCCTCTGCACAGCATACTGTATCTTGCTGCAATGCACATCTGGACTCTGCACAGTATACTGTATCTTGCTGCAATGCACATCTGGCCTCTGCACAGCATACTGTATCTTGCTACAATGCACATCTGGACTCTGCACAGCATACTGTATCTTGCTGCAATGCACATCTGGGCTCTGCACAGCATACTGTATCTTGCTGCAATGCACATCTGGCCTCTGCACAGCATATTGTATCTTGCTGTAATGTACATCTGGCCTCTGCACAGCATACTGTATCTTGCTGCAATGCACATCTGGCCTCTGCACAGCATACTGTATCTTGCTGCAATGCACATCTGGCCTCTGCACAGCACACTGTATCTTGCTGCAATGCACATCTGGCCTCTGCACAGCATACTGTATCTGGCTGCAATGCACATCTGGCCTCTGCACAGCATACTGTATCTTGCTGCAATGCACATCTGGCCTCTGCACAGCATACTGTATTTGGCTGCAATGCACATCTGGCCTCTGCACAGCATACTGTATCTGGCTGCAATGCACATCTGGCCTCTGCACAGCACACTGTATCTTGCTGCAATGCACATCTGGCCTCTGCACAGCATACTGTATCTGGCTGCAATGCACATCTGGCCTCTGCACAGCATACTGTATCTTGCTGCAATGCACATCTGGCCTCTGCACAGCATACTGTATCTTGCTGCAATGCACATCTGGACTCTGCACAGTATACTGTATCTGGCTGCAATGCACATCTGGCCTCTGCACAGCATACTGTATCTGGCGGCAATGCACATCTGGCCTCTGCACAGCATACTGTATTTGGCTGCAATGCACATCTGGCCTCTGCACAGCATACTGTATCTGGCGGCAATGCACATCTGGCCTCTGCACAGCATACTGTATCTGGCTGCAATGCACATCTGGCCTCTGCACAGCATACTGTATCTTGCTGCAATGCACATCTGGCCTCTGCACAGCATACTGTATCTTGCTGCAATGCACATCTGCACTCTGCACAGCATACTGTATCTGGCTGCAATGCACATCTGGCCTCTGCACAGCATACTGTATCTTGGTGACATGCACATCTGGCCTCTGCACAGCATACTGTATCTTGCTGCAATGCACATCTGCACTCTGCACAGCATACTGTATCTGGCTGCAATGCACATCTGGCCTCTGCACAGCATACTGTATCTTGGTGACATGCACATCTGGCCTCTGCACAGCATACTGTATCTTGCTGCAATGCACATCTGGGCTCTGCACAGCATACTGTATCTTGCTGCAATGCACATCTGGCCTCTGCACAGCATACTGTATCTGGCTGCAATGCACATCTGGCCTCTGCACAGCATACTGTATCTGGCTGCAATGCACATCTGGCCTCTGCACAGCATACTGTATCTTGCTGCAATGCACATCTGGCCTCTGCACAGCATACTGTATCTTGCTGCAATGCACATCTGGCCTCTGCACAGCATACTGTATCTGGCTGCAATGCACATCTGGCCTCTGCACAGCATGCTGTATCTGGCTGCAATGCACATCTGGCCTCTGCACAGCATACTGTATCTTGCTGCAATGCACATCTGGCCTCTGCACAGCATACTGTATCTGGCTGCAATGCACATCTGGCCTCTGCACAGCATACTGTATCTTGCTGCAATGCACATCTGGCCTCTGCACAGCATACTGTATCTTGGTGACATGCACATCTGGCCTCTGCACAGCATACTGTATCTTGCTGCAATGCACATCTGGGCTCTGCACAGCATACTGTATCTTGCTGCAATGCACATCTGGCCTCTGCACAGCATACTGTATCTGGCTGCAATGCACATCTGGGCTCTGCACAGCATACTGTATCTGGCTGCAATGCACATCTGGCCTCTGCACAGCATGCTGTATCTGGCTGCAATGCACATCTGGCCTCTGCACAGCATACTGTATCTGGCTGCAATGCACATCTGGCCTCTGCACAGCATACTGTATCTTGCTGCAATGCACATCTGGCCTCTGCACAGCATACTGTATCTTGCTGCAATGCACATCTGGGCTCTGCACAGCATACTGTATCTTGCTGCAATGCACATCTGGGCTCTGCACAGCATACTGTATCTGGCTGCAATGCACATCTGCACTCTGCACAGCATACTGTATCTTGCTGCAATGCACATCTGGGCTCTGCACAGCATACTGTATCTTGCTGCAATGCACATCTGGCCTCTGCACAGCATACTGTATCTGGCTGCAATGCACATCTGGCCTCTGCACAGCATACTGTATCTTGCTGCAATGCACATCTGGGCTCTGCACAGCATACTGTATCTTGCTGCAATGCACATCTGGGCTCTGCACAGCATACTGTATCTTGCTGCAATGCACATCTGGCCTCTGCACAGCATACTGTATCTTGCTGCAATGCACATCTGGCCTCTGCACAGCATACTGTATCTGGCTGCAATGCACATCTGGCCTCTGCACAGCATACTGTATCTTGCTGCAATGCACATCTGGCCTCTGCACAGCATACTGTATCTGGCTGCAATGCACATCTGGCCTCTGCACAGCATACTGTATCTGGCTGCAATGCACATCTGGCCTCTGCACAGCATACTGTATCTTGCTGCAATGCACATCTGGCCTCTGCACAGCATACTGTATCTGGCTGCAATGCACATCTGGCCTCTGCAGAGCATACTGTATCTTGCTGCAATGCACATCTGGCCTCTGCACAGCATACTGTATCTTGCTGCAATGCACATCTGGCCTCTGCACAGCATACTGTATCTGGCTGCAATGCACATCTGGCCTCTGCACAGCATGCTGTATCTGGCTGCAATGCACATCTGGCCTCTGCACAGCATACTGTATCTTGCTGCAATGCACATCTGGCCTCTGCACAGCATACTGTATCTGGCTGCAATGCACATCTGGCCTCTGCACAGCATACTGTATCTTGCTGCAATGCACATCTGGCCTCTGCACAGCATACTGTATCTGGCTGAAATGCACATCTGGCCTCTGCACAGCATACTGTATCTTGGTGACATGCACATCTGGCCTCTGCACAGCATACTGTATCTTGCTGCAATGCACATCTGGGCTCTGCACAGCATACTGTATCTTGCTGCAATGCACATCTGGGCTCTGCACAGCATACTGTATCTTGCTGCAATGCACATCTGGCCTCTGCACAGCATACTGTATCTGGCTGCAATGCACATCTGGCCTCTGCACAGCATACTGTATCTGGCTGCAATGCACATCTGGCCTCTGCACAGCATACTGTATCTGGCTGCAATGCACATCTGGCCTCTGCACAGCATACTGTATCTGGCTGCAATGCACATCTGGCCTCTGCACAGCATACTGTATCTGGCTGCAATGCACATCTGGCCTCTGCACAGCATACTGTATCTGGCTGCAATGCACATCTGGCCTCTGCACAGCATACTGTATCTTGCTGCAATGCACATCTGGCCTCTGCACAGCATACTGTATCTTGCTGCAATGCACATCTGGCCTCTGCACAGCATACTGTATCTTGCTGCAATGCACATCTGGCCTCTGCACAGCATACTGTATCTGGCTGCAATGCACATCTGGCCTCTGCACAGCATACTGTATCTTGCTGCAATGCACATCTGGCCTCTGCACAGCATACTGTATCTTGCTGCAATGCACATCTGGCCTCTGCACAGCATACTGTACATTGCTGCAATGCACATCTGGCCTCTGCACAGCATACTGTATCTGGCTGCAATGCACATCTGGCCTCTGCACAGCATACTGTATCTTGCTGCAATGCACATCTGGCCTCTGCACAGCATACTGTATCTTGCTGTAATGCACATCTGGCCTCTGCACAGCATACTGTATCTTGCTGCAATGCACATCTGGGCTCTGCACAGCATATTGTATCTTGCTGCAATGCACATCTGGCCTCTGCACAGCATACTGTATCCTGCTGCAATGCACATCTGGCCTCTGCACAGCATACTGTATCTGGCTGCAATGCACATCTGGCCTCTGCACAGCATACTGTATCTTGCTGCAATGCACATCTGGCCTCTGCACAGCATACTGTACATTGCTGCAATGCACATCTGGCCTCTGCACAGCATACTGTATCTGGCTGCAATGCACATCTGGCCTCTGCACAGCATACTGTATCTGGCTGCAATGCACATCTGGCCTCTGCACAGCATACTGTATCTGGCTGCAATGCACATCTGGCCTCTGCACAGCATACTGTATCTTGCTGCAATGCACATCTGGCCTCTGCACAGCATACTGTACATTGCTGCAATGCACATCTGGCCTCTGCACAGCATACTGTATCTGGCTGCAATGCACATCTGGCCTCTGCACAGCATACTGTATCTGGCTGCAATGCACATCTGGCCTCTGCACAGCATACTGTATCTGGCTGCAATGCACATCTGGCCTCTGCACAGCATACTGTATCTGGCTGCAATGCACATCTGGCCTCTGCACAGCATACTGTATCTGGCTGCACGCTGTGTAATATGGTAGGTGACATGTTTGCACACATCTGTGATACGTGGTGGTAGGTCCTGCAATGTTGGGGGAGGGGTCGCTGCTGTGTGATGTGACCTCACAGAAAGAAGTGCAGTGGGGTGAGGTCAGGCGAGCGGAGGCCACTACATGCAGCCTCCACACCCAGTGACTTGTAGGAGGCCTCCATGAGGTGTCGCTTCACGTCCGCAGCCTTGTGAGGGTTACACCTTCTAATCACAGCATTTCTGTGCAAGGTGTGGACTCAGATTGAATTGATGAGGCCCAAAACTTTGTAACTCACTTTTTTTCTCTCGTTTCATTTTCACGATAAAAATGCTAACTCCGTTGTTTTCCTCCAGGTGGCGCTATAGGTGGTGTCATTGCATAGCACCTGGCTACTTTACTATACCTAGACACCACTTCTATGCATATAGCTGCCGCCGCTCTCAAGTTACTGGCACTGTATACAGGATATGGGTGGACATACTGTATATAGGTGCGGTGTATACAGGATACGGGCGGACACACTGTATATAGGTGCGGTGTATACAGGATATGGGTGGACACACTGTATATAGGTGTGGTGTATACAGGATATGGGTGGACACGCTGTATATAGGTGCGGTGTATACAGGATATGGGTGGACACACTGTATATAGGTGCGGTGTATACAGGATATGGGTGGACACACTGTATATAGGTGCAGTGTATACAGGATATGGGTGGACACACTGTATATAGGTGCGGTGTATACAGGATATGGGTGGACACACTGTATATAGGTGCGGGGTATACAGGATATGGGTGGACACACTGTATATAGGTGCGGTGTATACAGGATATGGGTGGACACACTGTATATAGGTGCAGTGTATACAGGATATGGGTGGACACACTGTATATAGGTGCGGTGTATACAGGATATGGGTGGACACGCTGTATATAGGTGCGGTGTATACAGGATATGGGTAGGCACACTGTATATAGGTGCGGTGTATACAGGATATGGGTGGACACACTGTATATAGGTGCGGTGTATACAGGATACGGGTGGACACGCTGTATATAGGTGCGGTGTATACAGGATATGGGTGGACACGCTGTATATAGGTGCAGTGTATACAGGATATGGGTGGACACGCTGTATATAGGTGCGGTGTATACAGGATACGGGTGGACACGCTGTATATAGGTGCGGTGTATACAGGATATGGGTGGACACACTGTATATAGGTGCGGTGTATACAGGATACGGGTGGACACGCTGTATATAGGTGCGGTGTATACAGGATATGGGTGGACACACTGTATATAGGTGCAGTGTATACAGGATATGGGTGGACACGCTGTATATAGGTGCGGTGTATACAGGATACGGGTGGACACGCTGTATATAGGTGCGGTGTATACAGGATATGGGTGGACACACTGTATATAGGTGCGGTGTATACAGGATACGGGTGGACACGCTGTATATAGGTGCGGTGTATACAGGATATGGGTGGACACGCTGTATATAGGTGCAGTGTATACAGGATATGGGTGGACACGCTGTATATAGGTGCGGTGTATACAGGATATGGGTGGACACGCTGTATATAGGTGCGGTGTATACAGGATATGGGTGGACACGCTGTATATAGGTGCGGTGTATACAGGATATGGGTGGATACACTGTATATAGGTGCGGTGTATACACGATATGGGTGGACACACTGTATATAGGTGCGGTGTATACAGGATATGGGTGGACACGCTGTGTATAGGTGCGGTGTATACAGGATATGGGTGGATGCACTGTATATAGGTGCGGTGTATACAGGATATGGGTGGACACACTGTATATAGGTGCGGTGTATACAGGATATGGGTGGACACACTGTATATAGGTGCGGTGTATACAGGATATGAGTGGACACACTGTATATAGGTGCGGTGTATACAGGATATGGGTGGACACGCTGTATAGAGGTGCGGTGTATACAGGATATGGGTGGACACGCTGTATATAGGTGCAGTGTATACAGGATATGGGTGGACACGCTGTATATAGGTGCGGTGTATACAGGATATGGGTGGACACGCTGTATATAGGTGCGGTGTATACAGGATATGGGTGGACACGCTGTATATAGGTGCGGTGTATACAGGATATGGGTGGACACACTGTATATAGGTGCGGTGTATACAGGATATGGGTGGACACGCTGTATATAGGTGCAGTGTATACAGGATATGGGTGGACACACTGTATATAGGTGCGGTGTATACAGGATATGGGTGGACACACTGTATATAGGTGCGGTGTATACAGGATATGGGTGGACACGCTGTATAGAGGTGCGGTGTATACAGGATATGGGTGGACACGCTGTATATAGGTGCAGTGTATACAGGATATGGGTGGACACGCTGTATATAGGTGCGGTGTATACAGGATATGGGTGGACACGCTGTATATAGGTGCGGTGTATACAGGATATGGGTGGACACGCTGTATATAGGTGCGGTGTATACAGGATATGGGTGGACACACTGTATATAGGTGCGGTGTATACAGGATATGGGTGGACACGCTGTATATAGGTGCGGTGTATACAGGATATGGGTGGACACGCTGTATATAGGTGCGGTGTATACAGGATATGGGTGGACACGCTGTATATAGGTGCGGTGTATACAGGATATGGGTGGACACGCTGTATATAGGTGCGGTGTATACAGGATATGGGTGGACACACTGTATATAGGTGCGGTGTATACAGGATATGGGTGGACACGCTGTATATAGGTGCAGTGTATACAGGATATGGGTGGACACACTGTATATAGGTGCGGTGTATACAGGATATGGGTGGACACGCTGTATATAGGTGCGGTGTATGCAGGATATGGGTGGACACGCTGTATACTGGGAAGGGAACATTGAGTACTGGGGAGCAGGAGGCTTCATATATGGGGGTGAGGGTTCCATATATTAGGGTGGGAACTCCATATACTAAGCAGAAGGCTTTGTATACTGGGGGAGGGGGCTTTGTGTATTGGGGTGGGAGCCCCATATAATAAGGAAGGGGCTCTGTGTACTGGGTAGAGGGTTCTATATATTGGAGAGGGGGCTCGTATACTGGAAAGGGGGCTCCGTGTACTGTGGAGGGGGCTCCGTGTGCTGTGGAGGGGGCTTCGTGTGCTGTAGCGGGGGCTCCGTGTACTGTGGAGGGGGCTTCGTGTGCTGTAGCGGGGGCTCCGTGTACTGTGGAGGGGGCTTCGTGTGCTGTGGAGGGGGCTTCGTGTGCTTTAGCGGGGGTTCCGTGTACTGTGGAGGGGGCTTCGTGTGCTGTAGCGGGGGTTCCGTGTACTGTGGAGGGGGCTTCGTGTGCTGTAGCGGGGGTTCCGTGTACTGTGGAGGGGGCTTCGTGTGCTGTAGCGGGGGTTCCGTGTACTGTGGAGGGGGCTTCGTGTGCTGTAGCGGGGGTTCCGTGTACTGTGGAGGGGGCTTCGTGTGCTGTAGCGGGGGTTCCGTGTACTGTGGAGGGGGCTTCGTGTGCTGTAGCGGGGGTTCCGTGTACTGTGGAGGGGGCTTCGTGTGCTGTAGCGGGGGTTCCGTGTACTGTGGAGGGGGCTTCGTGTGCTGTAGCGGGGGTTCCGTGTACTGTGGAGGGGGCTTCGTGTGCTTTAGCGGGGGTTCCGTGTACTGTGGAGGGGGCTTCGTGTGCTGTAGCGGGGGCTCCGTGTACTGTGGAGGGGGCTTCGTGTGCTGTAGCGGGGGTTCCGTGTACTGTGGAGGGGGCTTCGTGTGCTGTAGCGGGGGTTCCGTGTACTGTGGAGGGGGCTTCGTGTGCTGTAGCGGGGGTTCCGTGTACTGTGGAGGGGGCTTCGTGTGCTGTAGCGGGGGCTCCGTGTACTGTGGAGGGGGCTTCGTGTGCTGTAGCGGGGGCTCCGTGTACTGTGGAGGGGGCTTCGTGTGCTGTAGCGGGGGTTCCGTGTACTGTGGAGGGGGCTTCGTGTGCTGTAGCGGGGGTTCCGTGCACTGGGTCTGTGGCCAGCACTGGACAGCTCCTGCCATTCTCACTTCTCCCTGCAGAGGGCGCACACAGAGGCTTCCTTCCTTTTGACTCCTTTGTATGATTCGCACCGTATTCATTGTTCATCCTGTTCCTCCAGTTTCATAAACCGAATCCGAAGACTGGATCCAGCAGCAGAAGGGTTAATTGTCTTTTATCATTTCCCAGACTCTGGTGCCCGCATCAGCCTCTGCAGATACAACGAGCGGGGGCAGGGGTGCAGCGATTAAACAGCTCCGGAGGTGACTGGAGGATAAGACACGATGTAGCAGCAGAATAGTGACTGCAGCTCCGGGGGTGAATGGAGGATAAGACACAATGTAGCAGCAGAATAGTGACTGCAGCTCTGGGGGTGACTGGAGGATAAGACACGATGTAGCAGCAGAATAGTGACTGCAGCTCTGGGGGTGACTGGAGGATAATGTTGCAAGTACGACCCTAAGTATGTGAAGGCTTATACTTTACATTCTTCTGGAATCCCAGGGAAACCTTCCACAGGGCGGCCATTATTCTTCTGTACGGTAAAGGGAGGCCGGATCTTCAGGCAGTTATCACACAATGCAAATGTGAAGGTAACTATTGGGATTTTATTCAGCCTCTTTCCAATACATGACATTACTTCTCTTCATACGAAAACTCATCAACATCTCTATACAGAGCGTTTCTCCTCACAGACCCGTCCTCTCCACAGCGTGTCTAGAGCTGCGCGGTCTGTGCTCACCTCATACAATGGAGGTGTGGTAGGAAGACAATAGTCCGTGCTGTCCCTCTACTCCTCTCTTCAGATAATACAGAATCTTGTCTGTCCTGAGCCTCCTTATTTATATCGACCATTTCTCCTCACAGACCCGTCCTCTCCACAGCGTGTCTAGAGCTGTGCGGTCTGTACTCGCCTCATACAATGGAGGTGTGGTAGGAAGACAATAGTCCGTGCTGTCCCTCTACTCCTCTCTTCAGATAATACAGAATCTTGTCTGTCCTGAGCCTCCTTATTTATATCGACCGTTTCTCCTCACAGACCCGTCCTCTCCACAGCGTGTCTAGAGCTGTGCGGTCTGTACTCGCCTCATACAATGGAGGTGTGGTAGGAAGACAATAGTCCGTGCTGTCCCTCTACTCCTCTCTTCAGATAATACAGAATCTTGTCTGTCCTGAGCCTCCTTATTTATATCGACCATTTCTCCTCAGACCCGTCCTCTCCACAGCGTGTCTAGAGCTGCGCGGTCTGTGCTCGCCTCATACAATGGAGGTGTGGTAGGAAGACAATAGTCCGTGCTGTCCCTCTACTCCTCTCTTCAGATAATACAGAATCTTGTCTGTCCTGAGCCTTTCTTATTTATATCGACCGTTTCTCCTCACAGACCCGTCCTCTCCACAGCGTGTCTAGAGCTGCGCGGTCTGTGCTCGCCTCATACAATAGAGGTGTGGTAGGAAGACAATAGTCCGTGCTGTCCCTCTACTCCTCTCCTCAGATAATACAGAATCTTGTCTATCCTGAGCCTCCTTATTTATATCGACCATTTCTCCTCAGACCTGTCCTCTCCACAGCGTGTCTAGAGCTGCGCGGTCTGTGCTCTCCTCATACAATGGAGGTGTGGTAGGAAGACAATAGTCCGTGCTGTCCCTCTACTCCTCTCCTCAGATAATACAGAGCCTTGTCTGTCCTGAGCCTCCTTATTTATATCGACCATTTCTCCTCAGACCCGTCCTCTCCACAGCGTGTCTAGAGCTGTGCGGTCTGTACTCACCTCATACAATGGAGGTGTGGTAGGAAGACAATAGTCCGTGCTGTCCCTCTACTCCTCTCCTCAGATAAAACAGAGCCTTGTCTGTCCTGAGCCTCCTTATTTATATCGACCGTTTCTCCTCACAGACCCGTCCTCTCCACAGCGTGTCTAGAGCTGCGCGGTCTGTGCTCGCCTCATACAATGGAGGTGTGGTAGGAAGACAATAGTCCGTGCTGTCCCTCTACTCCTCTCTTCAGATAATACAGAATCTTGTCTGTCCTGAGCCTCCTTATTTATATCGACCGTTTCTCCTCACAGACCCGTCCTCTCCACAGCGTGTCTAGAGCTGTGCGGTCTGTACTCGCCTCATACAATGGAGGTGTGGTAGGAAGACAATAGTCCGTGCTGTCCCTCTACTCCTCTCTTCAGATAATACAGAATCTTGTCTGTCCTGAGCCTCCTTATTTATATCGACCGTTTCTCCTCACAGACCCGTCCTCTCCACAGCGTGTCTAGAGCTGCGCGGTCTGTACTCGCCTCATACAATGGAGGTGTGGTAGGAAGACAATAGTCCGTGCTGTCCCTCTACTCCTCTCTTCAGATAATACAGAATCTTGTCTATCCTGAGCCTCCTTATTTATATCGACCATTTCTCCTCACAGACCCGTCCTCTCCACAGCGTGTCTAGAGCTGTGCGGTCTGAGCTCGCCTCATACAATGGAGGTGTGGTAGGAAGACAATAGTCCGTGCTGTCCCTCTACTCCTCTCTTCAGATAATACAGAATCTTGTCTGTCCTGAGCCTCCTTATTTATATCAACTGTTTCTCCTCACAGACCCGTCCTCTCCACAGCGTGTCTAGAGCTGTGCGGTCTGTGCTCGCCTCATACAATGGAGGTGTGGTAGGAAGACAATAGTCCGTGCTGTCCCTCTACTCCTCTCCTCAGATAATACAGAATCTTGTCTGTCCTGAGCCTCCTTATTTATATCGACCGTTTCTCCTCACAGACCCGTCCTCTCCACAGCGTGTCTAGAGCTGTGCGGTCTGTGCTCGCCTCATACAATGGAGGTGTGGTAGGAAGACAATAGTCCGTGCTGTCCCTCTACTCCTCTCTTCAGATAATACAGAATCTTGTCTGTCCTGAGCCTCCTTATTTATATCGACCGTTTCTCCTCACAGACCCGTCCTCTCCACAGCGTGTCTAGAGCTGCGCGGTCTGTGCTCACCTCATACAATGGAGGTGTGGTAGGAAGACAATAGTCCGTGCTGTCCCTCTACTCCTCTCCTCAGATAATACAGAATCTTGTCTGTCCTGAGCCTCCTTATTTATATCGACCGTTTCTCCTCACAGACCCGTCCTCTCCACAGCGTGTCTAGAGCTGTGCGGTCTGTGCTCGCCTCATACAATGGAGGTGTGGTAGGAAGACAATAGTCCGTGCTGTCCCTCTACTCCTCTCTTCAGATAATACAGAATCTTGTCTGTCCTGAGCCTCCTTATTTATATCGACCGTTTCTCCTCACAGACCCGTCCTCTCCACAGCGTGTCTAGAGCTGCGCGGTCTGTGCTCACCTCATACAATGGAGGTGTGGTAGGAAGACAATAGTCCGTGCTGTCCCTCTACTCCTCTCCTCAGATAATACAGAATCTTGTCTGTCCTGAGCCTCCTTATTTATATCGACCGTTTCTCCTCAGACCCGTCCTCTCCACAGCGTGTCTAGAGCTGTGCGGTCTGTGCTCGCCTCATACAATGGAGGTGTGGTAGGAAGACAATAGTCCGTGCTGTCCCTCTACTCCTCTCTACAGATGATACAGAATCTTGTCTGTCCTGAGCCTCCTTATTTATATCGACCGTTTCTCCTCACAGACCCGTCCTCTCCACAGCGCGTCTAGAGCTGTGCGGTCTGTGCTCTCCTCATACAATAGAGGTGTGGTAGGAAGACAATAGTCCGTGCTGTCTCTCTACTCCTCTCCTCAGATAATACAGAATCTTGTCTGTCCTGAGCCTCCTTATTTATATCGACCGTTTCTCCTCAGACCCGTCCTCTCCACAGCGTGTCTAGAGTTGTGCGGTCTGTGCTCGCCTCATACAATGGAGGTGTGGTAGGAAGACAATAGTCCGTGCTGTCCCTCTACTCCTCTCCTCAGATAATACAGAATCTTGTCTGTCCTGAGCCTCCTTATTTATATTGACCGTTTCTCCTCACAGACCCGTCCTCTCCACAGCGTGTCTAGAGCTGTGCGGTCTGTGCTCGCCTCATACAATGGAGGAGTGGTAGGAAGACAATAGTCCGTGCTGTCCCTCTACTCCTCTCCTCAGATAATACAGAATCTTGTCTGTACTGAGCCTCCTTATTTATATCGACCATTTCTCCTCACAGACCCGTCCTCTCCACAGCGTGTCTAGAGCTGCACGGTCTGTGCTCGCCTCATACAATGGAGGTGTGGTAAAAAGACAATAGTCCATGCTGTGCCTCTACTCCTCTCCTCAGATAATACAGAATCTTGTCTGTCCTGAGCCTCCTTATTTATATCGACCGTTTCTCCTCAGACCCGTCCTCTCCACAGCGTGTCTAGAGCTGTGCGGTCTGTGCTCGCCTCATACAATGGAGGTGTGGTAGGAAGACAATAGTCCGTGCTGTCCCTCTACTCCTCTCTTCAGATAATACAGAATCTTGTCTGTCCTGAGCCTCCTTATTTATATCGACCATTTCTCCTCAGACCCGTCCTCTCCACAGCGTGTCTAGAGCTGCGCGGTCTGTACTCGCCTCATACAATGGAGGTGTGGTAGGAAGACAATAGTCCGTGCTGTGCCTCTACTCCTCTCTTCAGATAATACAGAATCTTGTCTGTCCTGAGCCTCCTTATTTATATCGACCGTTTCTCCTCAGACCCGTCCTCTCCACAGCGTGTCTAGAGCTGTGCGGTCTGTACTCGCCTCATACAATGGAGGTGTGGTAGGAAGACAATAGTCCGTGCTGTCCCTCTACTCCTCTCTTCAGATAATACAGAATCTTGTCTGTCCTGAGCCTCCTTATTTATATCGACCATTTCTCCTCAGACCCGTCCTCTCCACAGCGCGTCTAGAGCTGTGCGGTCTGTACTCGCCTCATACAATGGAGGTGTGGTAGGAAGACAATAGTCCGTGCTGTGCCTCTACTCCTCTCTTCAGATAATACAGAATCTTGTCTGTCCTGAGCCTCCTTATTTATATCGACCGTTTCTCCTCAGACCCGTCCTCTCCACAGCGTGTCTAGAGCTGTGCGGTCTGTACTCGCCTCATACAATGGAGGTGTGGTAGGAAGACAATAGTCCGTGCTGTCCCTCTACTCCTCTCTTCAGATAATACAGAATCTTGTCTGTCCTGAGCCTCCTTATTTATATCGACCATTTCTCCTCAGACCCGTCCTCTCCACAGCGTGTCTAGAGCTGCGCGGTCTCTACTCGCCTCATACAATGGAGGTGTGGTAGGAAGACAATAGTCCGTGCTATGCCTCTACTCCTCTCTTCAGATAATACAGAATCTTGTCTGTCCTGAGCCTCCTTATTTATATCGACCGTTTCTCCTCAGACCCGTCCTCTCCACAGCGTGTCTAGAGCTGCGCGGTCTGTGCTCGCCTCATACAATGGAGGTGTGGTAGGAAGACAATAGTCCGTGCTGTCCCTCTACTCCTCTCTTCAGATAATACAGAATCTTGTCTGTCCTGAGCCTCCTTATTTATATCGACCGTTTCTCCTCAGACCCGTCCTCTCCACAGCGTGTCTAGAGCTGCGCGGTCTGTACTCGCCTCATACAATGGAGGTGTGGTAGGAAGACAATAGTCCGTGCTGTCCCTCTACTCCTCTCCTCAGATAATACAGAATCTTGTCTGTCCTGAGCCTCCTTATTTATATCGACCGTTTCTCCTCACAGACCCGTCCTCTCCACAGCGTGTCTAGAGCTGCGTGGTCTGTGCTCGCCTCATACAATGGAGGTGTGGTAGGAAGACAATAGTCCGTGCTGTCCCTCTACTCCTCTCTTCAGATAATACAGAATCTTGTCTGTCCTGAGCCTCCTTATTTATATCGACCGTTTCTCCTCACAGACCCGTCCTCTCCACAGCGTGTCTAGAGCTGTGCGGTCTGTGCTCGCCTCATACAATGGAGGTGTGGTAGGAAGACAATAGTCCGTGCTGTCCCTCTACTCCTCTCTTCAGATAATACAGAATCTTGTCTGTCCTGAGCCTCCTTATTTATATCGACCGTTTCTCCTCACAGACCCGTCCTCTCCACAGCGTGTCTAGAGCTGTGCGGTCTGTGCTCGCCTCATACAATGGAGGTGTGGTAGGAAGACAATAGTCCGTGCTGTCCCTCTACTCCTCTCTTCAGATAATACAGAATCTTGTCTGTCCTGAGCCTCCTTATTTATATCGACCGTTTCTCCTCAGACCCGTCCTCTCCACAGCGTGTCTAGAGCTGCGCGGTCTGTACTCGCCTCATACAATGGAGGTGTGGTAGGAAGACAATAGTCCGTGCTGTCCCTCTACTCCTCTCTTCAGATAATACAGAATCTTGTCTGTCCTGAGCCTCCTTATTTATATCGACCGTTTCTCCTCACAGACCCGTCCTCTCCACAGCGTGTCTAGAGCTGCGCGGTCTGTACTCGCCTCATACAATGGAGGTGTGGTAGGAAGACAATAGTCCGTGCTGTCCCTCTACTCCTCTCTTCAGATAATACAGAATCTTGTCTGTCCTGAGCCTCCTTATTTATATCGACCGCTTCTCCTCACAGACCCGTCCTCTCCACAGCGTGTCTGGAGCTGTGCGGTCTGTGCTCGCCTCATACAATGGAGGTGTGGTAGGAAGACAATAGTCCGTGCTGTCCCTCTACTCCTCTCTTCAGATAATACAGAATCTTGTCTGTCCTGAGCCTCCTTATTTATATCGACCGTTTCTCCTCACAGACCCGTCCTCTCCACAGCGTGTCTAGAGCTGCGCGGTCTGTACTCGCCTCATACAATGGAGGTGTGGTAGGAAGACAATAGTCCGTGCTGTCCCTCTACTCCTCTCTTCAGATAATACAGAATCTTGTCTGTCCTGAGCCTCCTTATTTATATTGACCGTTTCTCCTCACAGACCCGTCCTCTCCACAGCGTGTCTAGAGCTGTGCGGTCTGTGCTCGCCTCATACAATGGAGGTGTGGTAGGAAGACAATAGTCCGTGCTGTCCCTCTACTCCTCTCTTCAGATAATACAGAATCTTGTCTGTCCTGAGCCTCCTTATTTATATCGACCGTTTCTCCTCACAGACCCGTCCTCTCCACAGCGTGTCTAGAGCTGTGCGGTCTGTGCTCGCCTCATACAATGGAGGTGTGGTAGGAAGACAATAGACCGTGCTGTCCCTCTACTCCTCTCTTCAGATAATACAGAATCTTGTCTGTCCTGAGCCTCCTTATTTATATCGACCGTTTCTCCTCACAGACCCGTCCTCTCCACAGCGTGTCTAGAGCTGCGCGGTCTGTGCTCGCCTCATACAATGGAGGTGTGGTAGGAAGACAATAGTCCGTGCTGTCCCTCTACTCCTCTCTTCAGATGATACAGAATCTTGTCTGTCCTGAGCCTCCTTATTTATATCGACCATTTCTCCTCAGACCCGTCCTCTCCACAGCGTGTCTAGAGCTGTGCGGTCTGTACTCGCCTCATACAATAGAGGTGTGGTAGGAAGACAATAGTCCGTGCTGTCCCTCTTCTCCTCTCCTCAGATAATACAGAATCTTGTCTGTCCTGAGCCTCCTTATTTATATCGACCGTTTCTCCTCAGACCCGTCCTCTCCACAGCGTGTCTAGAGTTGTGCGGTCTGTGCTCACCTCATACAATGGAGGTGTGGTAGGAAGACAATAGTCCGTGCTGTCCCTCTACTCCTCTCTTCAGATAATACAGAATCTTGTCTGTCCTGAGCCTCCTTATTTATATCGACCGTTTCTCCTCAGACCCGTCCTCTCCACAGCGTGTCTAGAGTTGTGCGGTCTGTGCTCACCTCATACAATGGAGGTGTGGTAGGAAGACAATAGTCCGTGCTGTCCCTCTACTCCTCTCCTCAGATAATACAGAATCTTGTCTGTCCTGAGCCTCCTTATTTATATCGACCGTTTCTCCTCACAGACCCGTCCTCTCCACAGCGTGTCTAGAGCTGTGCGGTCTGTACTCGCCTCATACAATGGAGGTGTGGTAGGAAGACAATAGTCCGTGCTGTCCCTCTACTCCTCTCTTCAGATAATACAGAATCTTGTCTGTCCTGAGCCTCCTTATTTATATCGACCGTTTCTCCTCACAGACCCGTCCTCTCCACAGCGTGTCTAGAGCTGCGCGGTCTGTACTCGCCTCATACAATGGAGGTGTGGGAGGAAGACAATAGTCCGTGCTGTCCCTCTACTCCTCTCTTCAGATAACACAGAATCTTGTCTGTCCTGAGCCTCCTTATTTATATCGACCATTTCTCCTCACAGACCCGTCCTCTCCACAGCGTGTCTAGAGCTGCACGGTCTGTGCTCACCTCATACAATGGAGGTGTGGTAGGAAGACAATAGTCCGTGCTGTCCCTCTACTCCTCTCTTCAGATAATACAGAATCTTGTCTGTCCTGAGCCTCCTTATTTATATCGACCATTTCTCCTCACAGACCCGTCCTCTCCACAGCGTGTCTAGAGCTGCACGGTCTGTGCTCACCTCATACAATGGAGGTGTGGTAGGAAGACAATAGTCCGTGCTGTCCCTCTACTCCTCTCCTCAGATAATACAGAATCTTGTCTGTCCTGAGCCTCCTTATTTATATCGACCGTTTCTCCTCACAGACCCGTCCTCTCCACAGCGTGTCTAGAGCTGTGCGGTCTGTACTCGCCTCATACAATGGAGGTGTGGTAGGAAGACAATAGTCCGTGCTGTCCCTCTACTCCTCTCTTCAGATAATACAGAATCTTGTCTGTCCTGAGCCTCCTTATTTATATCGACCGTTTCTCCTCACAGACCCGTCCTCTCCACAGCGTGTCTAGAGCTGTGCGGTCTGTACTCGCCTCATACAATGGAGGTGTGGTAGGAAGACAATAGTCCGTGCTGTCCCTCTACTCCTCTCTTCAGATAATACAGAATCTTGTCTGTCCTGAGCCTCCTTATTTATATCGACCGTTTCTCCTCACAGACCCGTCCTCTCCACAGCGTGTCTAGAGCTGTGCGGTCTGTGCTCGCCTCATACAATGGAGGTGTGGTAGGAAGACAATAGTCCGTGCTATGCCTCTACTCCTCTCTTCAGATAATACAGAATCTTGTCTGTCCTGAGCCTCCTTATTTATATCGACCATTTCTCCTCACAGACCCGTCCTCTCCACAGCGTGTCTAGAGCTGCACGGTCTGTGCTCACCTCATACAATGGAGGTGTGGTAGGAAGACAATAGTCCGTGCTGTCCCTCTACTCCTCTCTTCAGATAATACAGAATCTTGTCTGTCCTGAGCCTCCTTATTTATATCGACCGTTTCTCCTCACAGACCCGTCCTCTCCACAGCGTGTCTAGAGCTGTGCGGTCTGTACTCGCCTCATACAATGGAGGTGTGGTAGGAAGACAATAGTCCGTGCTATGCCTCTACTCCTCTCCTCAGATATTACAGAATCTTGTCTGTCCTGAGCCTCCTTATTTATATCGACCGTTTCTCCTCACAGACCCGTCCTCTCCACAGCGTGTCTAGAGCTGTGCGGTCTGTACTCGCCTCATACAATGGAGGTGTGGTAGGAAGACAATAGTCCGTGCTGTCCCTCTACTCCTCTCCTCAGATATTACAGAATCTTGTCTGTCCTGAGCCTCCTTATTTATATCGACCGTTTCTCCTCACAGACCCGTCCTCTCCACAGCGTGTCTAGAGCTGTGCGGTCTGTACTCGCCTCATACAATGGAGGTGTGGTAGGAAGACAATAGTCCGTGCTGTCCCTCTACTCCTCTCTTCAGATAATACAGAATCTTGTCTGTCCTGAGCCTCCTTATTTATATCGACCATTTCTCCTCAGACCCGTCCTCTCCACAGCGTGTCTAGAGCTGCGCGGTCTGTGCTCGCCTCATACAATGGAGGTGTGGTAGGAAGACAATAGTCCGTGCTGTCCCTCTACTCCTCTCTTCAGATAATACAGAATCTTGTCTGTCCTGAGCCTCCTTATTTATATCGACCGTTTCTCCTCACAGACCCGTCCTCTCCACAGCGTGTCTAGAGCTGCGCGGTCTGTGCTCGCCTCATACAATGGAGGTGTGGTAGGAAGACAATAGTCCGTGCTGTCCCTCTACTCCTCTCTTCAGATAATACAGAATCTTGTCTGTCCTGAGCCTCCTTATTTATATCGACCGTTTCTCCTCAGACCCGTCCTCTCCACAGCGTGTCTAGAGCTGCGCGGTCTGTACTCGCCTCATACAATGGAGGTGTGGTAGGAAGACAATAGTCCGTGCTGTCCCTCTACTCCTCTCTTCAGATAATACAGAATCTTGTCTGTCCTGAGCCTCCTTATTTATATCGACCGTTTCTCCTCACAGACCCGTCCTCTCCACAGCGTTTCTAGAGCTGCGCGTTCTGTGCTCGCCTCATACAATGGAGGTGTGGTAGGAAGACAATAGTCCGTGCTGTCCCTCTACTCCTCTCTTCAGATAATACAAAATCTTGTCTGTCCTGAGCCTCCTTATTTATATCGACCGTTTCTCCTCACAGACCCGTCCTCTCCACAGCGTGTCTAGAGCTGCGCGGTCTGTGCTCGCCTCATACAATGGAGGTGTGGTAGGAAGACAATAGTCCGTGCTGTCCCTCTACTCCTCTCTTCAGATAATACAGAATCTTGTCTGTCCTGAGCCTCCTTATTTAAATCGACCATTTCTCCTCACTGACCCGTCCTCTCCACAGCGTGTCTAGAGCTGCGCGGTCTGTGCTCGCCTCATACAATGGAGGTGTGGTAAGAAGACAATAGTCCGTGCTGTCCCTCTACTCCTCTCCTCAGATAACACAGAATCTTGTCTGTCCTGAGCCTCCTTATTTATATCGACCGTTTCTCCTCACAGACCCATCCTCTCCACAGCGTGTCTAGAGCTGCGCGGTCTGTGCTCGCCTCATACAATGGAGGTGTGGTAGGAAGACAATAGTCCGTGCTGTCCCTCTACTCCTCTCTTCAGATAATACAGAATCTTGCCTGCCCTGAGCCTCCTTATTTATATCGACCATTTCTCCTCAGACCCGTCCTCTCCACAGCGTGTCTAGAGCTGTGCGGTCTGTACTCGCCTCATACAATGGAGGTGTGGTAGGAAGACAATAGTCCGTGCTGTCCCTCTACTCCTCTCTTC
Organism: Anomaloglossus baeobatrachus; assembly: GCF_048569485.1. Taxonomy (NCBI): domain Eukaryota; kingdom Metazoa; phylum Chordata; class Amphibia; order Anura; family Aromobatidae; genus Anomaloglossus; species Anomaloglossus baeobatrachus. The sequence goes on along the minus strand of NW_027442080.1, from coordinate 357,213 downwards.
AGATAATACAGAATCTTGTCTGTCCTGAGCCTCCTTATTTATATCGACCGTTTCTCCTCACAGACCCGTCCTCTCCACAGCGTGTCTAGAGCTGCGCGGTCTGTGCTCACCTCATACAATGGAGGTGTGGTAGGAAGACAATAGTCCGTGCTGTCCCTCTACTCCTCTCTTCAGATAATACAGAATCTTGTCTGTCCTGAGCCTCCTTATTTATATCGACCGTTTCTCCTCACAGACCCGTCCTCTCCACAGCGTGTCTAGAGCTGTGCGGTCTGTGCTCGCCTCATACAATGGAGGTGTGGTAGGAAGACAATAGTCCGTGCTGTCCCTCTACTCCTCTCTTCAGATAATACAGAATCTTGTCTGTCCTGAGCCTCCTTATTTATATCGACCGTTTCTCCTCACAGACCCGTCCTCTCCACAGCGTGTCTAGAGCTGCGCGGTCTGTGCTCGCCTCATACAATGGAGGTGTGGTAGGAAGACAATAGTCCGTGCTGTCCCTCTACTCCTCCCCTCAGATAATACAGAATCTTGTCTGTCCTGAGCCTCCTTATTTATATCGACCGTTTCTCCTCACAGACCCGTCCTCTCCACAGCGTGTCTAGAGCTGTGCAGTCTGTACTCGCCTCATACAATGGAGGTGTGGTAGGAAGACAATAGTCCGTGCTGTCCCTCTACTCCTCTCTTCAGATAATACAGAATCTTGTCTGTCCTGAGCCTCCTTATTTATATCGACCGTTTCTCCTCACAGACCCGTCCTCTCCACAGCGTGTCTAGAGCTGCGCGGTCTGTGCTCGCCTCATACAATGGAGGTGTGGTAGGAAGACAATAGCCCGTGCTGTCCCTCTACTCCTCTCCTCAGATAATACAGAATCTTGTCTGTCCTGAGCCTCCTTATTTATATCGACCGTTTCTCCTCAGACCCGTCCTCTCCACAGCGTGTCTAGAGCTGTGCGGTCTGTGCTCGCCTCATACAATGGAGGTGTGGTAGGAAGACAATAGTCCGTGCTGTCCCTCTACTCCTCTCCTCAGATAATACAGAATCTTGTCTGTCCTGAGCCTCCTTATTTATATCGACCGTTTCTCCTCACAGACCCGTCCTCTCCACAGCGTGTCTAGAGCTGTGCGGTCTGTGCTCGCCTCATACAATGGAGGTGTGGTAGGAAGACAATAGTCCGTGCTGTCCCTCTACTCCTCTCCTCAGATAATACAGAATCTTGTCTGTCCTGAGCCTCCTTATTTATATCGACCGTTTCTCCTCACAGACCCGTCCTCTCCACAGCGTGTCTAGAGCTGTGCGGTCTGTGCTCGCCTCATACAATGGAGGTGTGGTAGGAAGACAATAGTCCGTGCTGTCCCTCTACTCCTCCCCTCAGATAATACAGAATCTTGTCTGTCCTGAGCCTCCTTATTTATATCGACCGTTTCTCCTCACAGACCCGTCCTCTCCACAGCGTGTCTAGAGCTGCGCGGTCTGTGCTCTCCTCATACAATAGAGGTGTGGTAGGAAGACAATAGTCCGTGCTGTCCCTCTACTCCTCTCTTCAGATAATACAGAATCTTGTCTGTCCTGAGCCTCCTTATTTATATCGACCCTTTCTCCTCACAGACCCGTCCTCTCCACAGCGTGTCTAGAGCTGCGCGGTCTGTGCTCGCCTCATACAATGGAGGTGTGGTAGGAAGACAATAGTCCGTGCTGTCCCTCTACTCCTCTCTTCAGATAATACAGAATCTTGTCTGTCCTGAGCCTCCTTATTTATATCGACCGTTTCTCCTCACAGACCCGTCCTCTCCACAGCGTGTCTAGAGCTGTGCGGTCTGTGCTCGCCTCATACAATGGAGGTGTGGTAGGAAGACAATAGTCCGTGCTGTCCCTCTACTCCTCTCTTCAGATAATACAGAATCTTGTCTGTCCTGAGCCTCCTTATTTATATCGACCGTTTCTCCTCACAGACCCGTCCTCTCCACAGCGTGTCTAGAGCTGTGCGGTCTGTACTCGCCTCATACAATGGAGGTGTGGGAGGAAGACAATAGTCCGTGCTGTCCCTCTACTCCTCTCTTCAGATAATACAGAATCTTGTCTGTCCTGAGCCTCCTTATTTATATCGACCGTTTCTCCTCACAGACCCGTCCTCTCCACAGCGTGTCTAGAGCTGCGCGGTCTGTACTCGCCTCATACAATGGAGGTTTGGTAGGAAGACAATAGTCCGTGCTGTCCCTCTACTCCTCTCTTCAGATAATACAGAATCTTGTCTGTCCTGAGCCTCCTTATTTATATCGACCGTTTCTCCTCACAGACCCGTCCTCTCCACAGCGTGTCTAGAGCTGCGCGGTCTGTGCTCGCCTCATACAATGGAGGTGTGGTAGGAAGACAATAGTCCATGCTGTCCCTCTACTCCTCCCCTCAGATAATACAGAATCTTGTCTGTCCTGAGCCTCCTTATTTATATCGACCATTTCTCCTCACAGACCCGTCCTCTCCACAGCGTGTCTAGAGCTGCGCGGTCTGTGCTCTCCTCATACAATAGAGGTGTGGTAGGAAGACAATAGTCCGTGCTGTCCCTCTACTCCTCTCTTCAGATAACACAGAATCTTGTCTATCCTGAGCCTCCTTATTTATATCGACCGTTTCTCCTCACAGACCCGTCCTCTCCACAGCGTGTCTAGAGCTGCGCGGTCTGTGCTCACCTCATACAATGGAGGTGTGGTAGGAAGACAATAGTCCGTGCTGTCCCTCTACTCCTCCCCTCAGATAATACAGAATCTTGTCTGTCCTGAGCCTCCTTATTTATATCGACCATTTCTCCTCACAGACCCGTCCTCTCCACAGCGTGTCTAGAGCTGCGCGGTCTGTGCTCTCCTCATACAATAGAGGTGTGGTAGGAAGACAATAGTCCGTGCTGTCCCTCTACTCCTCTCTTCAGATAACACAGAATCTTGTCTATCCTGAGCCTCCTTATTTATATCGACCGTTTCTCCTCACAGACCCGTCCTCTCCACAGCGTGTCTAGAGCTGTGCGGTCTGTACTCGCCTCATACAATGGAGGTGTGGTAGGAAGACAATAGTCCGTGCTGTCCCTCTACTCCTCTCCTCAGATAATACAGAATCTTGTCTGTCCTGAGCCTCCTTATTTATATCGACCGTTTCTCCTCACAGACCCGTCCTCTCCACAGCGTGTCTAGAGCTGCGCGGTCTGTGCTCACCTCATACAATGGAGGTGTGGTAGGAAGACAATAGTCCGTGCTGTCCCTCTACTCCTCTCTTCAGATAATACAGAATCTTGTCTGTCCTGAGCCTCCTTATTTATATCGACCGTTTCTCCTCACAGACCCGTCCTCTCCACAGCGTGTCTAGAGCTGCGCAGTCTGTACTCGCCTCATACAATGGAGGTGTGGTAGGAAGACAATAGTCCGTGCTGTCCCTCTACTCCTCTCTTCAGATAATACAGAATCTTGTCTGTCCTGAGCCTCCTTATTTATATCGACCGTTTCTCCTCAGACCTGTCCTCTCCACAGCGTGTCTAGAGCTGCGCGGTCTGTGCTCGCCTCATACAATGGAGGTGTGGTAGGAAGACAATAGTCCGTGCTGTCCCTCTACTCCTCTCCTCAGATGATACAGAATCTTGTCTGTCCTGAGCCTCCTTATTTATATCGACCATTTCTCCTCAGACCCGTCCTCTCCACAGCGTGTCTAGAGCTGTGCGGTCTGTACTCGCCTCATACAATGGAGGTGTGGTAGGAAGACAATAGTCCGTGCTGTCCCTCTACTCCTCTCTTCAGATAATACAGAATCTTGTCTGTCCTGAGCCTCCTTATTTATATCGACCGTTTCTCCTCAGACCTGTCCTCTCCACAGCGTGTCTAGAGCTGCGCGGTCTGTACTCGCCTCATACAATAGAGGTGTGGTAGGAAGACAATAGTCCGTGCTGTCCCTCTACTCCTCTCTTCAGATAACACAGAATCTTGTCTATCCTGTGCCTCCTTATTTATATCGACCGTTTCTCCTCACAGACCCGTCCTCTCCACAGCGTGTCTAGAGCTGCGCGGTCTGTGCTCACCTCATACAATGGAGGTGTGGTAGGAAGACAATAGTCCGTGCTGTCCCTCTACTCCTCTCTTCAGATAATACAGAATCTTGTCTGTCCTGAGCCTCCTTATTTATATCGACCGTTTCTCCTCACAGACCCGTCCTCTCCACAGCGTGTCTAGAGCTGCGCAGTCTGTACTCGCCTCATACAATGGAGGTGTGGTAGGAAGACAATAGTCCGTGCTGTCCCTCTACTCCTCTCTTCAGATAATACAGAATCTTGTCTGTCCTGAGCCTCCTTATTTACATCGACCATTTCTCCTCAGACCCGTCCTCTCCACAGCGCGTCTAGAGCTGCGCGGTCTGTACTCGCCTCATACAATGGAGGTGTGGTAGGAAGACAATAGTCCGTGCTGTCCCTCTACTCCTCTCTTCAGATAATACAGAATCTTGTCTGTCCTTAGCCTCCTTATTTATATCGACCATTTCTCCTCACAGACCCGTCCTCTCCACAGCGTGTCTAGAGCTGTGCGGTCTGTGCTCGCCTCATACAATGGAGGTGTGGTAAGAAGACAATAGTCCGTGCTGTCCCTCTACTCCTCTCCTCAGATAACACAGAATCTTGTCTATCCTGAGCCTCCTTATTTATATCGACCGTTTCTCCTCACAGACCCGTCCTCTCCACAGCGTGTCTAGAGCTGTGCGGTCTGTACTCGCCTCATACAATGGAGGTGTGGTAGGAAGACAATAGTCCGTGCTGTCCCTCTACTCCTCTCTTCAGATAATACAGAATCTTGTCTGTCCTTAGCCTCCTTATTTATATCGACCATTTCTCCTCACAGACCCGTCCTCTCCACAGCGTGTCTAGAGCTGTGCGGTCTGTGCTCGCCTCATACAATGGAGGTGTGGTAAGAAGACAATAGTCCGTGCTGTCCCTCTACTCCTCTCCTCAGATAACACAGAATCTTGTCTATCCTGAGCCTCCTTATTTATATCGACCGTTTCTCCTCACAGACCCGTCCTCTCCACAGCGTGTCTAGAGCTGCGCGGTCTGTGCTCACCTCATACAATGGAGGTGTGGTAGGAAGATAATAGTCCGTGCTGTCCCTCTACTCCTCTCTTCAGATAATACAGAATCTTGTCTGTCCTGAGCCTCCTTATTTATATCGACCGTTTCTCCTCACAGACCCGTCCTCTCCACAGCGTGTCTAGAGCTGCGCGGTCTGTACTCGCCTCATACAATGGAGGTGTGGTAGGAAGACAATAGTCCGTGCTATCCCTCTACTCCTCTCCTCAGATAACACAGAATCTTGTCTATCCTGAGCCTCCTTATTTATATCGACCGTTTCTCCTCACAGACCCGTCCTCTCCACAGCGTGTCTGGAGCTGTGCGGTCTGTGCTCGCCTCATACAATGGAGGTGTGGTAGGAAGATAATAGTCCGTGCTGTCCCTCCACTCCTCTCTTCAGATAATACAGAATCTTGTCTGTCCTGAGCCTCCTTATTTACATCGACCATTTCTCCTCAGACCCGTCCTCTCCACAGCGCGTCTAGAGCTGTGCGGTCTGTGCTCGCCTCATACAATGGAGGTGTGGTAGGAAGACAATAGTCCGTGCTGTCCCTCCACTCCTCTCCTCAGATAACACAGAATCTTGTCTGTCCTGAGCCTCCTTATTTATATCGACCGTTTCTCCTCACAGACCCGTCCTCTCCACAGCGTGTCTAGAGCTGTGCGGTCTGTACTCGCCTCATACAATGGAGGTGTGGTAGGAAGACAATAGTCCGTGCTGTCCCTCTACTCCTCTCCTCAGATAATACAGAATCTTGTCTGTCCTGAGCCTCCTTATTTATATCGACCGTTTCTCCTCACAGACCCGTCCTCTCCACAGCGTGTCTAGAGCTGCGCGGTCTGTGCTCACCTCATACAATGGAGGTGTGGTAGGAAGACAATAGTCTGTGCTGTCCCTCTACTCCTCTCTTCAGATAATACAGAATCTTGTCTATCCTGAGCCTCCTTATTTATATCGACCGTTTCTCCTCACAGACCCGTCCTCTCCACAGCGTGTCTAGAGCTGCGCGGTCTGTGCTCACCTCATACAATGGAGGTGTGGTAGGAAGACAATAGTCCGTGCTGTCCCTCTACTCCTCCCCTCAGATAATACAGAATCTTGTCTGTCCTGAGCCTCCTTATTTATATCGACCATTTCTCCTCACAGACCCGTCCTCTCCACAGCGTGTCTAGAGCTGCGCGGTCTGTGCTCTCCTCATACAATAGAGGTGTGGTAGGAAGACAATAGTCCGTGCTGTCCCTCTACTCCTCTCTTCAGATAACACAGAATCTTGTCTATCCTGAGCCTCCTTATTTATATCGACCGTTTCTCCTCACAGACCCGTCCTCTCCACAGCGTGTCTAGAGCTGCGCGGTCTGTGCTCACCTCATACAATGGAGGTGTGGTAGGAAGACAATAGTCCGTGCTGTCCCTCTACTCCTCCCCTCAGATAATACAGAATCTTGTCTGTCCTGAGCCTCCTTATTTATATCGACCATTTCTCCTCACAGACCCGTCCTCTCCACAGCGTGTCTAGAGCTGCGCGGTCTGTGCTCACCTCATACAATGGAGGTGTGGTAGGAAGACAATAGTCCGTGCTGTCCCTCTACTCCTCTCTTCAGATAACACAGAATCTTGTCTATCCTGAGCCTCCTTATTTATATCGACCATTTCTCCTCACAGACCCGTCCTCTCCACAGCGTGTCTAGAGCTGTGCGGTCTGTACTCGCCTCATACAATGGAGGTGTGGTAGGAAGACAATAGTCCGTGCTGTCCCTCTACTCCTCTCTTCAGATAATACAGAATCTTGTCTGTCCTGAGCCTTTCTTATTTATATCGACCATTTCTCCTCACAGACCCGTCCTCTCCACAGCGTGTCTAGAGCTGTGCGGTCTGTGCTCGCCTCATACAATGGAGGTGTGGTAGGAAGACAATAGTCCGTGCTGTCCCTCTACTCCTCTCCTCAGATATTACAGAATCTTGTCTGTCCTGAGCCTCCTTATTTATATCGACAGTTTCTCCTCAGACCCGTCCTCTCCACAGCGTGTCTGGAGCTGTGCGGTCTGTACTCGCCTCATACAATGGAGGTGTGGTAGGAAGACAATAGTCCGTGCTGTCCCTCTACTCCTCTCCTCAGATAATACAGAATCTTGTCTGTCCTGAGCCTCCTTATTTATATCGACCGTTTCTCCTCACAGACCCGTCCTCTCCACAGCGTGTCTAGAGCTGCGCGGTCTGTGCTCACCTCATACAATGGAGGTGTGGTAGGAAGACAATAGTCCGTGCTGTCCCTCTACTCCTCTCTTCAGATAATACAGAATCTTGTCTGTCCTGAGCCTCCTTATTTATATCGACCGTTTCTCCTCACAGACCCGTCATCTCCACAGCGTGTCTAGAGCTGTGCGGTCTGTGCTCGCCTCATACAATGGAGGTGTGGTAGGAAGACAATAGTCCGTGCTGTCCCTCTACTCCTCTCCTCAGATAATACAGAATCTTGTCTGTCCTGAGCCTCCTTATTTATATCGACCGTTTCTCCTCAGACCCGTCCTCTCCACAGCGTGTCTAGAGCTGCGCGGTCTGTGCTCGCCTCATACAATGGAGGAGTGGGAGGAAGACAATAGTCCGTGCTGTCCCTCTACTCCTCTCCTCAGATAATACAGAATCTTGTCTGTCCTGAGCCTCCTTATTTATATCGACCGTTTCTCCTCAGACCCGTCCTCTCCACAGCGTGTCTAGAGCTGCGCGGTCTGTGCTCGCCTCATACAATGGAGGTGTGGGAGGAAGACAATAGTCCGTGCTGTCCCTCTATTCCTCTCTTCAGATAATACAGAATCTTGTCTGTCCTGAGCCTCCTTATTTATATCGACCGTTTCTCCTCACAGACCCGTCCTCTCCACAGCGTGTCTAGAGCTGTGCGGTCTGTACTCGCCTCATACAATGGAGGTGTGGTAGGAAGACAATAGTCCGTGCTGTCCCTCTACTCCTCTCCTCAGATAATACAGAATCTTGTCTGTCCTGAGCCTTTCTTATTTATATCGACCGTTTCTCCTCAGACCCGTCCTCTCCACAGCGTGTCTAGAGCTGTGCGGTCTGTGCTCGCCTCATACAATGGAGGTGTGGTAGGAAGACAATAGTCCGTGCTGTCCCTCTACTCCTCTCCTCAGATAACACAGAATCTTGTCTGTCCTGAGCCTCCTTATTTATATCGACCGTTTCTCCTCAGACCCGTCCTCTCCACAGCGTGTCTAGGGCTGTGCGGTCTGTGCTCGCCTCATACAATGGAGGTGTGGTAGGAAGACAATAGTCCGTGCTGTCCCTCTACTCCTCTCTTCAGATAATACAGAATCTTGTCTGTCCTGAGCCTCCTTATTTATATCGACCGTTTCTCCTCACAGACCCGTCCTCTCCACAGCGTGTCTAGAGCTGCACGGTCTGTGCTCGCCTCATACAATGGAGGTGTGGTAGGAAGACAATAGTCCGTGCTGTCCCTCTACTCCTCTCTTCAGATAATACAGAATCTTGTCTGTCCTGAGCCTCCTTATTTATATCGACCGTTTCTCCTCACAGACCCGTCCTCTCCACAGCGTGTCTAGAGCTGCGCGGTCTGTGCTCGCCTCATACAATGGAGGTGTGGTAAGAAGACAATAGTCCGTGCTGTCCCTCTACTCCTCTCCTCAGATAACACAGAATCTTGCCTGTCCTGAGCCTCCTTATTTATATCGACCGTTTCTCCTCACAGACCCGTCCTCTCCACAGCGTGTCTAGAGCTGCGCGGTCTGTGCTCTCCTCATACAATGGAGGAGTGGGAGGAAGACAATAGTCCGTGCTGTCCCTCTACTCCTCTCTTCAGATAATACAGAATCTTGTCTGTCCTGAGCCTCCTTATTTATATCGACCGTTTCTCCTCACAGACCCGTCCTCTCCACAGCGTGTCTAGAGCTGTGCGGTCTGTACTCGCCTCATACAATGGAGGTGTGGTAGGAAGACAATAGTCCGTGCTGTCCCTCTACTCCTCTCTTCAGATAATACAGAATCTTGTCTGTCCTGAGCCTCCTTATTTATATCGACCGTTTCTCCTCACAGACCCGTCCTCTCCACAGCGTGTCTAGAGCTGCGCGGTCTGTGCTCACCTCATACAATGGAGGTGTGGTAGGAAGAATAGTCCGTGCTGTCCCTCTACTCCTCTCTTCAGATAATACAGAATCTTGTCTGTCCTGAGCCTCCTTATTTATATCGACCCTTTCTCCTCACAGACCCGTCCTCTCCACAGCGTGTCTAGAGCTGCGCGGTCTGTACTCGCCTCATACAATGGAGGTGTGGTAGGAAGACAATAGTCCATGCTGTCCCTCTACTCCTCTCCTCAGATAATACAGAATCTTGTCTGTCCTGAGCCTCCTTATTTATATCGACCGTTTCTCCTCACAGACCCGTCCTCTCCACAGCGTGTCTAGAGCTGCGCGGTCTGTGCTCACCTCATACAATGGAGGTGTGGTAGGAAGAAGAGTCCGTGCTGCCCCTCTACTCCTCTCCTCAGATAATACAGAATCTTGTCTGTCCTGAGCCTCCTTATTTATATCGACCATTTCTCCTCACAGACCCGTCCTCTCCACAGCGTGTCTAGAGCTGTGCGGTCTGTGCTCGCCTCATACAATGGAGGTGTGGTAGGAAGACAATAGTCCGTGCTGTCCCTCTACTCCTCTCCTCAGATAATACAGAATCTTGTCTGTCCTGAGCCTCCTTATTTATATCAACTGTTTCTCCTCACAGACCCGTCCTCTCCACAGCGTGTCTAGAGCTGTGCGGTCTGTGCTCACCTCATACAATGGAGGTGTGGTAGGAAGACAATAGTCCGTGCTGTCCCTCTACTCCTCTCCTCAGATAATACAGAATCTTGTCTGTCCTGAGCCTCCTTATTTATATCGACCGTTTCTCCTCACAGACCCGTCCTCTCCACAGCGTGTCTAGAGCTGCGCGGTCTGTACTCGCCTCATACAATGGAGGTGTGGTAGGAAGACAATAGTCCGTGCTGTCCCTCTACTCCTCTCCTCAGATAATACAGAATCTTGTCTGTCCTGAGCCTCCTTATTTATATCGACCGTTTTTCCTCACAGACCCGTCCTCTCCACAGCGTGTCTGGAGCTGCGCGGTCTGTGCTCGCCTCATATAATGGAGGTGTGGTAGGAAGACAATAGTCCGTGCTGTCCCTCTACTCCTCTCTTCAGATAATACAGAATCTTGTCTGTCCTGAGCCACCTTATTTATATCGACCGTTCCTCCTCACAGACCCGTCCTCGCCACAGCGTGTCTAGAGCTGCGCGGTCTGTACTCGCCTCATACAATGGAGGTGTGGTAGGAAGACAATAGTCCGTGCTGTCCCTCTACTCCTCTCTTCAGATAATACAGAATCTTGTCTGTCCTGAGCCTCCTTATTTATATCGACCATTTCTCCTCAGACCCGTCCTCTCCACAGCGTGTCTAGAGCTGCGCGGTCTGTGCTCGCCTCATACAATGGAGGTGTGGTAGGAAGACAATAGTCCGTGCTGTCCCTCTACTCCTCTCTTCAGATGATACAGAATCTTGTCTGTCCTGAGCCTCCTTATTTATATCGACCGTTTCTCCTCACAGACCCGTCCTCTCCACAGCGTGTCTAGAGCTGCGCGGTCTGTACTCGCCTCATACAATGGCGGTGTGGTAGGAAGACAATAGTCCGTGCTGTCCCTCTACTCCTCTCTTCAGATGATACAGAATCTTGTCTGTCCTGAGCCTCCTTATTTATATCGACCGTTTCTCCTCACAGACCCGTCCTCTCCACAGCGTGTCTAGAGCTGTGCGGTCTGTGCTCGCCTCATACAATGGAGGTGTGGTAGGAAGACAATAGTCCGTGCTGTCCCTCTACTCCTCTCTTCAGATAACACAGAGCCTTGTCTGTCCTGAGCCTCCTTATTTATATCGACCATTTCTCCTCAGACCCGTCCTCTCCACAGCGTGTCTAGAGCTGTGCGGTCTGTGCTCACCTCATACAATGGAGGTGTGGGAGGAAGACAATAGTCCGTGCTGTCCCTCTACTCCTCTCTTCAGATAACACAGAGCCTTGTCTGTCCTGAGCCTCCTTATTTATATCGACCATTTCTCCTCACAGACTCGTCCTCTCCACAGCGTGTCTAGAGCTGTGCGGTCTGTGCTCACCTCATACAATGGAGGTGTGGGAGGAAGACAATAGTCCGTGCTGTCCCTCTACTCCTCTCTTCAGATGATACAGAATCTTGTCTGTCCTGAGCCTCCTTATTTATATCGACCGTTTCTCCTCACAGACTCGTCCTCTCCACAGCGTGTCTAGAGCTGCGCGGTCTGTGCTCGCCTCATACAATGGAGGTGTGGGAGGAAGACAATAGTCCGTGCTGTCCTTCTACTCCTCTCTTCAGATCATACAGAATCTTGTCTGTCCTGAGCCTCCTTATTTATATCGACCGTTTCTCCTCAGACCCGTCCTCTCCACAGCGTGTCTAGAGCTGCGCGGTCTGTACTCGCCTCATACAATGGAGGTGTGCTAGGAAGACAATAGTCCGTGCTGTCCCTCTACTCCTCTCCTCAGATAATACAGAATCTTGTCTGTCCTGAGCCTCCTTATTTATATCGACCGTTTCTCCTCAGACCCGTCCTCTCCACAGCGTGTCTAGAGCTGTGCGGTCTGTGCTCGCCTCATACAATGGAGGAGTGGTAGGAAGACAATAGTCCGTGCTGTCCCTCTACTCCTCTCCTCAGATAATACAGAATCTTGTCTGTCCTGAGCCTCCTTATTTATATCGACCGTTTCTCCTCACAGACTCGTCCTCTCCACAGCGTGTCTAGAGCTGCGCGGTCTGTGCTCGCCTCATACAATGGAGGTGTGGGAGGAAGACAATAGTCCGTGCTGTCCTTCTACTCCTCTCTTCAGATCATACAGAATCTTGTCTGTCCTGAGCCTCCTTATTTATATCGACCGTTTCTCCTCAGACCCGTCCTCTCCACAGCGTGTCTAGAGCTGCGCGGTCTGTACTCGCCTCATACAATGGAGGTGTGCTAGGAAGACAATAGTCCATGCTGTCCCTCTACTCCTCTCTTCAGATAATACAGAATCTTGTCTGTCCTGAGCCTCCTTATTTATATCGACCGTTTCTCCTCAGACCCGTCCTCTCCACAGCGTGTCTAGAGCTGCGCGGTCTGTACTCGCCTCATACAATGGAGGTGTGGTAGGAAGACAATAGTCCGTGCTGTCCCTCTACTCCTCTCCTCAGATAATACAGAATCTTGTCTGTCCTGAGCCTCCTTATTTATATCGACCGTTTCTCCTCAGACCCGTCCTCTCCACAGCGTGTCTAGAGCTGCGCGGTCTGTACTCGCCTCATACAATGGAGGAGTGGTAGGAAGACAATAGTCCGTGCTGTCCCTCTACTCCTCTCCTCAGATAATACAGAATCTTGTCTGTCCTGAGCCTCCTTAATTATATCGACCGTTTCTCCTCAGACCCGTCCTCTCCACAGCGTGTCTAGAGCTGTGCGGTCTGTACTCGCCTCATACAATGGAGGTGTCGTAGGAAGACAATAGTCCGTGCTGTCCCTCTACTCCTCTCCTCAGATAATACAGAATCTTGTCTGTCCTGAGCCTCCTTATTTATATCGACCGTTTCTCCTCACAGACCCGTCCTCTCCACAGCGTGTCTAGAGCTGCGCGGTCTGTGCTCTCCTCATACAATAGAGGTGTGGTAGGAAGACAATAGTCCGTGCTGTCCCTCTACTCCTCTCTTCAGATAATACAGAATCTTGTCTGTCCTGAGCCTCCTTATTTACATCGACCGTTTCTCCTCAGACTCGTCCTCTCCACAGCGTGTCTAGAGCTGCGCGGTCTGTACTCGCCTCATACAATGGAGGTGTGGTAGGAAGACAATAGTCCGTGCTGTCCCTCTACTCCTCTCTTCAGATAATACAGAATCTTGTCTGTCCTGAGCCTCCTTATTTATATCGACCGTTTCTCCTCACAGACCCGTCCTCTCCACAGCGTGTCTAGAGCTGCGCGGTCTGTGCTCGCCTCATACAATGGAGGTGTGGTAGGAAGACAATAGTCCGTGCTGTCCCTCTACTCCTCTCCTCAGATAATACAGAATCTTGTCTGTCCTGAGCCTCCTTATTTATATCGACCATTTCTCCTCACAGACCCGTCCTTTCCACAGCGTGTCTAGAGCTGCGCGGTCTGTGCTCGCCTCATACAATGGAGGTGTGGTAGGAAGACAATAGTCCGTGCTGTCCCTCTACTCCTCTCCTCAGATAATACAGAATCTTGTCTGTCCTGAGCCTCCTTATTTATATCGACCGTTTCTCCTCAGACCCGTCCTCTCCACAGCGTGTCTAGAGCTGTGCGGTCTGTACTCGCCTCATACAATGGAGGTGTCGTAGGAAGACAATAGTCCGTGCTGTCCCTCTACTCCTCTCCTCAGATAATACAGAATCTTGTCTGTCCTGAGCCTCCTTATTTATATCGACCGTTTCTCCTCACAGACCCGTCCTCTCCACAGCGTGTCTAGAGCTGCGCGGTCTGTGCTCTCCTCATACAATAGAGGTGTGGTAGGAAGACAATAGTCCGTGCTGTCCCTCTACTCCTCTCTTCAGATAATACAGAATCTTGTCTGTCCTGAGCCTCCTTATTTACATCGACCGTTTCTCCTCAGACTCGTCCTCTCCACAGCGTGTCTAGAGCTGCGCGGTCTGTACTCGCCTCATACAATGGAGGTGTGGTAGGAAGACAATAGTCCGTGCTGTCCCTCTACTCCTCTCTTCAGATAATACAGAATCTTGTCTGTCCTGAGCCTCCTTATTTATATCGACCGTTTCTCCTCACAGACCCGTCCTCTCCACAGCGTGTCTAGAGCTGCGCGGTCTGTGCTCGCCTCATACAATGGAGGTGTGGTAGGAAGACAATAGTCCGTGCTGTCCCTCTACTCCTCTCCTCAGATAATACAGAATCTTGTCTGTCCTGAGCCTCCTTATTTATATCGACCATTTCTCCTCACAGACCCGTCCTTTCCACAGCGTGTCTAGAGCTGCGCGGTCTGTGCTCGCCTCATACAATGGAGGTGTGGTAGGAAGACAATAGTCCGTGCTGTCCCTCTACTCCTCTCCTCAGATAATACAGAATCTTGTCTGTCCTGAGCCTCCTTATTTATATCGACCGTTTCTCCTCAGACCCGTCCTCTCCACAGCGTGTCTAGAGCTGCGCGGTCTGTGCTCGCCTCATACAATGGAGGTGTGGTAGGAAGACAATAGTCCGTGCTGTCCCTCTACTCCTCTCCTCAGATAATACAGAATCTTGTCTGTCCTGAGCCTCCTTATTTATATCGACCGTTTCTCCTCACAGACCCGTCCTCTCCACAGCGTGTCTAGAGCTGTGTGGTCTGTGCTCGCCTCATACAATGGAGGTGTGGTAGGAAGACAATAGTCCGTGCTGTCCCTCTACTCCTCTCTTCAGATAATACAGAATCTTGTCTGTCCTGAGCCTCCTTATTTATATCGACCGTTTCTCCTCAGACCCGTCCTCTCCACAGCGTGTCTAGAGCTGCGCGGTCTGTGCTCGCCTCATACAATGGAGGTGTGGTAGGAAGACAATAGTCCGTGCTGTCCCTCTACTCCTCTCCTCAGATAATACAGAATCTTGTCTGTCCTGAGCCTCCTTATTTATATCGACCGTTTCTCCTCAGACCCGTCCTCTCCACAGCGTGTCTAGAGCTGCGCGGTCTGTGCTCGCCTCATACAATGGAGGTGTGGTAGGAAGACAATAGTCCGTGCTGTCCCTCTACTCCTCTCCTCAGATAATACAGAATCTTGTCTGTCCTGAGCCTCCTTATTTATATCGACCGTTTCTCCTCACAGACCCGTCCTCTCCACAGCGTGTCTAGAGGTGTGCAGTCTGTACTCGCCTCATACAATGGAGGTGTGGTAGGAAGAAGAGACCGAGCTGTCCCTCTACTCCTCTCTTCAGATAATACAGAATCTTGTCTGTCCTGAGCCTCCTTATTTATATCGACCATTTCTCCTCAGACCCGTCCTCTCCACAGCGTGTCTAGAGCTGTGCGGTCTGTGCTCGCCTCATACAATGGAGGTGTGGTAGGAAGACAATAGTCCGTGCTGTCCCTCTACTCCTCTCTTCAGATAATACAGAATCTTCTCTGTCCTGAGCCTCCTTATTTATATCGACCATTTCTCCTCAGACCCGTCCTCTCCACAGCGTGTCTAGAGCTGCGCGGTCTGTACTCGCCTCATACAATGGAGGTGTGGTAGGAAGACAATAGTCCGTGCTGTCCCTCTATTCCTCTCTTCAGATAACACAGAATCTTGTCTGTCCTGAGCCTCCTTATTTATATCAACTGTTTCTCCTCACAGACCCGTCCTCTCCACAGCGTGTCTAGAGCTGTGCGGTCTGTACTCGCCTCATACAATGGAGGTGTGGTAGGAAGACAATAGTCCGTGCTGTCCCTCTACTCCTCTCCTCAGATAATACAGAATCTTGTCTGTCCTGAGCCTCCTTATTTATATCGACCGTTTTTCCTCACAGACCCGTCCTCTCCACAGCGTGTCTGGAGCTGCGCGGTCTGTGCTCGCCTCATATAATGGAGGTGTGGTAGGAAGACAATAGTCCGTGCTGTCCCTCTACTCCTCTCTTCAGATAATACAGAATCTTGTCTGTCCTGAGCCACCTTATTTATATCGACCGTTCCTCCTCACAGACCCGTCCTCGCCACAGCGTGTCTAGAGCTGCGCGGTCTGTACTCGCCTCATACAATGGAGGTGTGGTAGGAAGACAATAGTCCGTGCTGTCCCTCTACTCCTCTCTTCAGATAATACAGAATCTTGTCTGTCCTGAGCCTCCTTATTTATATCGACCATTTCTCCTCAGACCCGTCCTCTCCACAGCGTGTCTAGAGCTGCGCGGTCTGTGCTCGCCTCATACAATGGAGGTGTGGTAGGAAGACAATAGTCCGTGCTGTCCCTCTACTCCTCTCTTCAGATGATACAGAATCTTGTCTGTCCTGAGCCTCCTTATTTATATCGACCGTTTCTCCTCACAGACCCGTCCTCTCCACAGCGTGTCTAGAGCTGCGCGGTCTGTACTCGCCTCATACAATGGCGGTGTGGTAGGAAGACAATAGTCCGTGCTGTCCCTCTACTCCTCTCTTCAGATGATACAGAATCTTGTCTGTCCTGAGCCTCCTTATTTATATCGACCGTTTCTCCTCACAGACCCGTCCTCTCCACAGCGTGTCTAGAGCTGTGCGATCTGTACTCGCCTCATACAATGGAGGTGTGGTAGGAAGACAATAGCCCGTGCTGTCCCTCTACTCCTCTCTTCAGATAATACAGAATCTTGTCTGTCCTGAGCCTCCTTATTTATATCGACCGTTTCTCCTCAGACCCGTCCTCTCCACAGCGTGTCTAGAGCTGTGCGGTCTGTACTCGCCTCATACAATGGAGGTGTGGTAGGAAGACAATAGTCCGTGCTGTCCCTCTACTCCTCTCTTCAGATAATACAGAATCTTGTCTGTCCTCAGCCTCCTTATTTATATCGACCATTTCTCCTCACAGACCCGTCCTCTCCACAGCGTGTCTAGAGCTGTGCGGTCTGTGCTCGCCTCATACAATGGAGGTGTGGTAGGAAGACAATAGTCCGTGCTGTCCCTCTACTCCTCTCTTCAGATAACACAGAGCCTTGTCTGTCCTGAGCCTCCTTATTTATATCGACCATTTCTCCTCAGACCCGTCCTCTCCACAGCGTGTCTAGAGCTGTGCGGTCTGTGCTCGCCTCATACAATGGAGGTGTGGTAGGAAGACAATAGTCCGTGCTGTCCCTCTACTCCTCTCTTCAGATAATACAGAATCTTGTCTATCCTGAGCCTCCTTATTTATATCGACCATTTCTCCTCACAGACTCGTCCTCTCCACAGCGTGTCTAGAGCTGTGCGGTCTGTGCTCACCTCATACAATGGAGGTGTGGGAGGAAGACAATAGTCCGTGCTGTCCCTCTACTCCTCTCTTCAGATGATACAGAATCTTGTCTGTCCTGAGCCTCCTTATTTATATCGACCGTTTCTCCTCACAGACTCGTCCTCTCCACAGCGTGTCTAGAGCTGCGCGGTCTGTGCTCGCCTCATACAATGGAGGTGTGGGAGGAAGACAATAGTCCGTGCTGTCCTTCTACTCCTCTCTTCAGATCATACAGAATCTTGTCTGTCCTGAGCCTCCTTATTTATATCGACCGTTTCTCCTCAGACCCGTCCTCTCCACAGCGTGTCTAGAGCTGCGCGGTCTGTACTCGCCTCATACAATGGAGGTGTGCTAGGAAGACAATAGTCCATGCTGTCCCTCTACTCCTCTCTTCAGATAATACAGAATCTTGTCTGTCCTGAGCCTCCTTATTTATATCGACCGTTTCTCCTCAGACCCGTCCTCTCCACAGCGTGTCTAGAGCTGTGCGGTCTGTGCTCGCCTCATACAATGGAGGAGTGGTAGGAAGACAATAGTCCGTGCTGTCCCTCTACTCCTCTCCTCAGATAATACAGAATCTTGTCTGTCCTGAGCCTCCTTATTTATATCGACCGTTTCTCCTCACAGACTCGTCCTCTCCACAGCGTGTCTAGAGCTGCGCGGTCTGTGCTCGCCTCATACAATGGAGGTGTGGGAGGAAGACAATAGTCCGTGCTGTCCTTCTACTCCTCTCTTCAGATCATACAGAATCTTGTCTGTCCTGAGCCTCCTTATTTATATCGACCGTTTCTCCTCAGACCCGTCCTCTCCACAGCGTGTCTAGAGCTGCGCGGTCTGTACTCGCCTCATACAATGGAGGTGTGCTAGGAAGACAATAGTCCATGCTGTCCCTCTACTCCTCTCTTCAGATAATACAGAATCTTGTCTGTCCTGAGCCTCCTTATTTATATCGACCGTTTCTCCTCAGACCCGTCCTCTCCACAGCGTGTCTAGAGCTGCGCGGTCTGTACTCGCCTCATACAATGGAGGTGTGGTAGGAAGACAATAGTCCGTGCTGTCCCTCTACTCCTCTCCTCAGATAATACAGAATCTTGTCTGTCCTGAGCCTCCTTATTTATATCGACCGTTTCTCCTCAGACCCGTCCTCTCCACAGCGTGTCTAGAGCTGCGCGGTCTGTACTCGCCTCATACAATGGAGGAGTGGTAGGAAGACAATAGTCCGTGCTGTCCCTCTACTCCTCTCCTCAGATAATACAGAATCTTGTCTGTCCTGAGCCTCCTTAATTATATCGACCGTTTCTCCTCAGACCCGTCCTCTCCACAGCGTGTCTAGAGCTGTGCGGTCTGTACTCGCCTCATACAATGGAGGTGTCGTAGGAAGACAATAGTCCGTGCTGTCCCTCTACTCCTCTCCTCAGATAATACAGAATCTTGTCTGTCCTGAGCCTCCTTATTTATATCGACCGTTTCTCCTCACAGACCCGTCCTCTCCACAGCGTGTCTAGAGCTGCGCGGTCTGTGCTCTCCTCATACAATAGAGGTGTGGTAGGAAGACAATAGTCCGTGCTGTCCCTCTACTCCTCTCTTCAGATAATACAGAATCTTGTCTGTCCTGAGCCTCCTTATTTACATCGACCGTTTCTCCTCAGACTCGTCCTCTCCACAGCGTGTCTAGAGCTGCGCGGTCTGTACTCGCCTCATACAATGGAGGTGTGGTAGGAAGACAATAGTCCGTGCTGTCCCTCTACTCCTCTCCTCAGATAACACAGAATCTTGTCTGTCCTGAGCCTCCTTATTTACATCGACCGTTTCTCCTCAGACTCGTCCTCTCCACAGCGTGTCTAGAGCTGCGCGGTCTGTGCTCACCTCATACAATGGAGGTGTGGTAGGAAGACAATAGTCCGTGCTGTCCCTCTACTCCTCTCTTCAGATAATACAGAATCTTGTCTGTCCTGAGCCTCCTTATTTATATCGACCGTTTCTCCTCACAGACCCGTCCTCTCCACAGCGTGTCTAGAGCTGCGCGGTCTGTGCTCGCCTCATACAATGGAGGTGTGGTAGGAAGACAATAGTCCGTGCTGTCCCTCTACTCCTCTCCTCAGATAATACAGAATCTTGTCTGTCCTGAGCCTCCTTATTTATATCGACCATTTCTCCTCACAGACCCGTCCTTTCCACAGCGTGTCTAGAGCTGCGCGGTCTGTGCTCGCCTCATACAATGGAGGTGTGGTAGGAAGACAATAGTCCGTGCTGTCCCTCTACTCCTCTCCTCAGATAATACAGAATCTTGTCTGTCCTGAGCCTCCTTATTTATATCGACCGTTTCTCCTCAGACCCGTCCTCTCCACAGCGTGTCTAGAGCTGCGCGGTCTGTGCTCGCCTCATACAATGGAGGTGTGGTAGGAAGACAATAGTCCGTGCTGTCCCTCTACTCCTCTCCTCAGATAATACAGAATCTTGTCTGTCCTGAGCCTCCTTATTTATATCGACCGTTTCTCCTCACAGACCCGTCCTCTCCACAGCGTGTCTAGAGCTGTGTGGTCTGTGCTCGCCTCATACAATGGAGGTGTGGTAGGAAGACAATAGTCCGTGCTGTCCCTCTACTCCTCTCTTCAGATAATACAGAATCTTGTCTGTCCTGAGCCTCCTTATTTATATCGACCGTTTCTCCTCAGACCCGTCCTCTCCACAGCGTGTCTAGAGCTGCGCGGTCTGTGCTCGCCTCATACAATGGAGGTGTGGTAGGAAGACAATAGTCCGTGCTGTGCCTCTACTCCTCTCCTCAGATAATACAGAATCTTGTCTGTCCTGAGCCTCCTTATTTATATCGACCGTTTCTCCTCAGACCCGTCCTCTCCACAGCGTGTCTAGAGCTGCGCGGTCTGTGCTCGCCTCATACAATGGAGGTGTGGTAGGAAGACAATAGTCCGTGCTGTCCCTCTACTCCTCTCCTCAGATAATACAGAATCTTGTCTGTCCTGAGCCTCCTTATTTATATCGACCGTTTCTCCTCACAGACCCGTCCTCTCCACAGCGTGTCTAGAGGTGTGCAGTCTGTACTCGCCTCATACAATGGAGGTGTGGTAGGAAGAAGAGACCGAGCTGTCCCTCTACTCCTCTCTTCAGATAATACAGAATCTTGTCTGTCCTGAGCCTCCTTATTTATATCGACCATTTCTCCTCAGACCCGTCCTCTCCACAGCGTGTCTAGAGCTGTGCGGTCTGTGCTCACCTCATACAATGGAGGTGTGGTAGGAAGACAATAGTCCATGCTGTCCCTCTACTCCTCTCCTCAGATAATACAGAATCTTGTCTGTCCTGAGCCTCCTTATTTATATCGACCGTTTCTCCTCAGACCCGTCCTCTCCACAGCGTGTCTAGAGCTGCGCGGTCTGTGCTCGCCTCATACAATGGAGGTGTGGTAGGAAGACAATAGTCCGTGCTGTCCCTCTACTCCTCTCTTCAGATAATACAGAATCTTCTCTGTCCTGAGCCTCCTTATTTATATCGACCATTTCTCCTCAGACCCGTCCTCTCCACAGCGTGTCTAGAGCTGCGCGGTCTGTACTCGCCTCATACAATGGAGGTGTGGTAGGAAGACAATAGTCCGTGCTGTCCCTCTATTCCTCTCTTCAGATAACACAGAATCTTGTCTGTCCTGAGCCTCCTTATTTATATCGACCGTTTCTCCTCACAGACCCGTCCTCTCCACAGCGTGTCTGGAGCTGCGCGGTCTGTACTCGCCTCATACAATGGAGGTGTGGTAGGAAGACAATAGTCCGTGCTGTCCCTCTACTCCTCTCTTCAGATAAAACAGAATCTTGCCTGCCCTGAGCCTCCTTATTTATATCGACCATTTCTCCTCAGACCCGTCCTCTCCACAGCGTGTCTAGAGCTGCGCGGTCTGTACTCGCCTCATACAATGGAAATGTGGTAGGAAGACAATAGTCCGTGCTGTCCCTCTACTCCTCTCTTCAGATGATACAGAATCTTGTCTGTCCTGAGCCTCCTTATTTATATCGACCATTTCTCCTCACAGACCCGTCCTCTCCACAGCGTGTCTAGAGCTGTGCAGTCTGTACTCGCCTCATACAATGGAGGTGTGGTAGGAAGACAATAGTCCGTGCTGTCCCTCTAGTCCTCTCCTCAAATAACACAGAATCTTGTCTGTCCTGAGCCTCCATATTTATATCGACCGTTTCTCCTCACAGACCCGTCCTCTCCACAGCGTGTCTAGAGCTGCGCGGTCTGTACTCGCCTCATACAATGGAGGTGTGGTAGGAAGACAATAGTCCGTGCTGTCCCTCTACTCCTCTCCTCAGATAACACAGAATCTTGTCTGTCCTGAGCCTCCTTATTTATATCGACCGTTTCTCCTCACAGACCCGTCCTCTCCACAGCGTGTCTAGAGCTGCGCGGTCTGTGCTCTCCTCATACAATAGAGGTGTGGTAGGAAGACAATAGTCCGTGCTGTCCCTCTACTCCTCTCTTCAGATAATACAGAATCTTGTCTGTCCTGAGCCTCTTTATTTATATCGACCGTTTCTCCTCACAGACCCGTCCTCTCCACAGCGTGTCTAGAGCTGTGCGGTCTGTGCTCGCCTCATACAATGGAGGTGTGGTAGGAAGACAATAGTCCGTGCGGTTCCTCTACTCCTCTCTTCAGATAATACAGAATCTTGTCTGTCCTGAGCCTCCTTATTTATATCGACCGTTTCTCCTCACAGACCCGTCCTCTCCACAGCGTGTCTAGAGCTGTGCGGTCTGTGCTCACCTCATACAATGGAGGTGTGGTAGGAAGACAATAGTCCGTGCTGTCCCTCTACTCCTCTCTTCAGATAATACAGAATCTTGTCTGTCCTGAGCCTCCTTATTTATATCGACCATTTCTCCTCACAGACCCGTCCTCTCCACAGCGTTTCTAGAGCTGTGCGGTCTGTGCTCGCCTCATACAATGGAGGTGTGGTAGGAAGACAATAGTCCGTGCTGTCCCTCTACTCCTCTCTTCAGATAATACAGAATCTTGTCTGTCCTGAGCCTCCTTATTTATATCGACCGTTTCTCCTCACAGACCCGTCCTCTCCACAGCGTGTCTAGAGCTGCGCGGTCTGTACTCGCCTCATACAATGGCGGTGTGGTAGGAAGACAATAGTCCGTGCTGTCCCTCTACTCCTCTCTTCAGATAATACAGAATCTTGTCTGTCCTGAGCCTCCTTATTTATATCGACCGTTTCTCCTCACAGACCCGTCCTCTCCACAGCGTGTCTAGAGCTGCGCGGTCTGTGCTCGCCTCATACAATGGAGGTGTGGTAGGAAGACAATAGTCCGTGCTGTCCCTCTACTCCTCTCTTCAGATGATACAGAATCTTGTCTGTCCTGAGCCTCCTTATTTATATCGACCGTTTCTCCTCAGACCCGTCCTCTCCACAGCGTGTCTAGAGCTGTGCGGTCTGTACTCGCCTCATACAATGGAGGTGTGGTAGGAAGACAATAGTCCGTGCTGTCCCTCTACTCCTCTCTTCAGATAATACAGAATCTTGTCTGTCCTGAGCCTCCTTATTTATATCGACCGTTTCTCCTCACAGACCCGTCCTCTCCACAGTGTGTCTAGAGCTGCGCGGTCTGTGCTCACCTCATACAATGGAGGTGTGGTAGGAAGAAGGGACCGTGCTGTCCCTCTACTCCTCTCTTCAGATAATACAGAATCTTGTCTGTCCTGAGCCTCCTTATTTATATCGACCGTTTCTCCTCACAGACCCGTCCTCTCCACAGCGTGTCTAGAGCTGCGCGGTCTGTGCTCGCCTCATACAATGGAGGTGTGGTAGGAAGACAATAGTCCGTGCTGTCCCTCTACTCCTCTCTTCAGATAATACAGAATCTTGTCTGTCCTGAGCCTCCTTATTTATATCGACCGTTTCTCCTCACAGACCCGTCCTCTCCACAGCGTGTCTAGAGCTGTGCGGTCTGTACTCGCCTCATACAATGGAGGTGTGGTAGGAAGACAATAGTCCGTGCTGTCCCTCTACTCCTCTCTTCAGATAATACAGAATCTTGTCTGTCCTGAGCCTCCTTATTTATATCGACCCTTTCTCCTCACAGACCCGTCCTCTCCACAGCGTGTCTAGAGCTGTGCGGTCTGTGCTCGCCTCATACAATGGAGGTGTGGTTGGAAGACAATAGTCGGTGCTGTCCCTCTACTCCTCTCTTCAGATAATTCAGAATCTTGTCTGTCCTGAGCCTCCTTATTTATATCGACCGTTTCTCCTCAGACCCGTCCTCTCCACAGCGTGTCTAGAGCTGCGCGGTCTGTACTCGCCTCATACAATGGAGGTGTGGTAGGAAGACAATAGTCCGTGCTGTCCCTCTACTCCTCTCTTCAGATAATACAGAATCTTGTCTGTCCTGAGCCTCCTTATTTATATCGACCCTTTCTCCTCACAGACCCGTCCTCTCCACAGCGTGTCTAGAGCTGCGCGGTCTGTGCTCGCCTCATACAATGGAGGTGTCGTAGGAAGACAATAGTCCGTGCTGTCCCTCTACTCCTCTCTTCAGATAATACAGAATCTTCTCTGTCCTGAGCCTCCTTATTTATATCGACCGTTTCTCCTCAGACCCGTCCTCTCCACAGCGTGTCTAGAGCTGCGCGGTCTGTACTCGCCTCATACAATGGAGGTGTGGTAGGAAGACAATAGTCCGTGCTGTCCCTCTATTCCTCTCTTCAGATAAAACAGAATCTTGTCTGTCCTGAGCCTCCTTATTTATATTGACCGTTTCTCCTCAGACCCGTCCTCTCCACAGCGTGTCTAGAGCTGTGCGGTCTGTGCTCGCCTCATACAATGGAGGTGTCGTAGGAAGACAATAGTCCGTGCTGTCCCTCTACTCCTCTCTTCAGATAATACAGAATCTTGTCTGTCCTGAGCCTCCTTATTTATATCGACCGTTTCTCCTCAGACCCGTCCTCTCCACAGCGTGTCTAGAGCTGCGCGGTCTGTGCTCGCCTCATACAATGGAGGTGTGGTAGGAAGACAATAGTCCGTGCTGTCCCTATACTCCTCTCCTCAGATAATATAGAATCTTGTCTGTCCTGAGCCTCCTTATTTATATCGACCATTTCTCCTCAGACCCGTCCTCTCCACAGCGTGTCTAGAGCTGCGCGGTCTGTGCTCGCCTCATACAATGGAGGTGTGGTAGGAATACAATAGTCCGTGCGGTTCCTCTACTCCTCTCTTCAGATAATACAGAATCTTGTCTGTCCTGAGCCTCCTTATTTATATCGACCATTTCTCCTCATAGACCCGTCCTCTCCACAGCGTGTCTAGAGCTGTGCGGTCTGTGCTCGCCTCATACAATGGAGGTGTGGTAGGAAGACAATAGTCCGTGCTGTCCCTCTACTCCTCTCTTCAGATAATACAGAGCCTTGTCTGTCCTGAGCCTCCTTATTTATATCGACCATTTCTCCTCACAGACCCGTCCTCTCCACAGCGTGTCTAGAGCTGTGCGGTCTGTGCTCGCCTCATACAATGGAGGTGTGGTAGGAAGACAATAGTCCGTGCTGTCCCTCTACTCCTCTCTTCAGATAATACAGAGCCTTGTCTGTCCTGAGCCTCCTTATTTATATCGACCATTTCTCCTCACAGACCCGTCCTCTCCACAGCGTGTCTAGAGCTGTGCAGTCTGTGCTCGCCTCATACAATGGAGGTGTGGTAGGAAGACAATAGTCCGTGCTGTCCCTCTACTCCTCTCTTCAGATAATACAGAATCTTGTCTGTCCTGAGCCTCCTTATTTATATCGACCGTTTCTCCTCACAGACCCGTCCTCTCCACAGCATGTCTAGAGCTGCGCGGTCTGTACTCGCCTCATACAATGGAGGTGTGGTAGGAAGACAATAGTCCGTGCTGTCCCTCTACTCCTCTCTTCAGATAATACAGAATCTTGTCTGTCCTGAGCCTCCTTATTTATATCGACCATTTCTCCTCACAGGCCCGTCCTCTCCACAGCGTGTCTAGAGCTGCGCGGTCTGTACTCGCCTCATACAATGGAGGTGTGGTAGGAAGACAATAGTCCGTGCTGTGCCTCTACTCCTCTCCTCAGATAATACAGAATCTTGTCTGTCCTGAGCCTCCTTATTTATATCGACTGTTTCTCCTCACAGACCCGTCTTCTCCACAGCATGTCTAGAGCTGTGCGGTCTGTACTCGCCTCATACAATGGAGGTGTGGTAGGAAGACAATAGTCCGTGCTGTCCCTCTACTCCTCTCTTCAGATGATACAGAATCTTGTCTGTCCTGAGCCTCCTTATTTATATCGACCGTTTCTCCTCAGACCCGTCCTCTCCACAGCGTGTCTAGAGCTGTGCGGTCTGTACTCGCCTCATACAATGGAGGTGTGATAGGAAGACAATAGTCCGTGCTGTCCCTCTACTCCTCTCCTCAGATAATACAGAATCTTGTCTGTCCTGAGCCTCCTTATTTATATCGACCATTTCTCCTCAGACCCGTCCTCTCCACAGCGTGTCTAGAGCTGCGCGGTCTGTGCTCGCCTCATACAATGGAGGTGTGGTAGGAAGACAATAGTCCGTGCTGTCCCTCTACTCCTCTCCTCAGATAATATAGAATCTTGTCTGTCCTGAGCCTCCTTATTTATATCGACCATTTCTCCTCAGACCCGTCCTCTCCACAGCGTGTCTAGAGCTGCGCGGTCTGTGCTCGCCTCATACAATGGAGGTGTGGTAGGAATACAATAGTCCGTGCGGTTCCTCTACTCCTCTCTTCAGATAATACAGAATCTTGTCTGTCCTGAGCCTCCTTATTTAAATCGACCATTTCTCCTCACAGACCCGTCCTCTCCACAGCGTGTCTAGAGCTGTGCGGTCTGTGCTCGCCTCATACAATGGAGGTGTGGTAGGAAGAATAGTCCGTGCTGTCCCTCTACTCCTCTCTTCAGATAATACAGAATCTTGTCTGTCCTGAGCCTCCTTATTTATATCGACCGTTTCTCCTCAGACCCGTCCTCTCCACAGCGTGTCTAGAGCTGCGCAGTCTGTGCTCGCCTCATACAATGGAGGTGTGGTAGGAAGACAATAGTCCGTGCTGTCCCTCTACTCCTCTCTTCAGATAACACAGAATCTTGCCTGCCCTGAGCCTCCATATTTATATCGACCGTTTCTCTTCAGACCCGTCCTCTCCACAGCGTGTCTAGAGCTGCGCGGTCTGTGCTCGCCTCATACAATGGAGGTGTGGTAGGAAGACAATAGTCCGTGCTGTCCCTCTACTCATCTCTTCAGATAATACAGAATCTTGTCTGTCCTGAGCCTCCTTATTTATATCGACCGTTTCTCCTCACAGACCCGTCCTCTCCACAGCGTGTCTAGAGCTGCGCGGTCTGTACTCGCCTCATACAATAGAGGTGTGGTAGGAAGACAATAGTCCGTGCTGTCCCTCTACTCCTCTCTTCAGATAATACAGAATCTTGTCTATCCTGAGCCTCCTTATTTATATCGACCGTTTCTCCTCAGACCCGTCCTCTCCACAGCGTGTCTAGAGCTGCGCGGTCTGTGCTCGCCTCATACAATGGAGGTGTGGTAGGAAGACAATAGTCCGTGCTGTCCCTCTACTCCTCTCCTCAGATAATACAGAATCTTGTCTGTCCTGAGCCTCCTTATTTATATCGACCGTTTCTCCTCACAGACCCGTCCTCTCCACAGCGTGTCTAGAGCTGCGCGGTCTGTACTCGCCTCATACAATGGAGGTGTGGTAGGAAGACAATAGTCCGTGCTGTCCCTCTACTCCTCTCTTCAGATAAAACAGAATCTTGTCTGTCCTGAGCCTCCTTATTTATATCGACCATTTCTGCTCACAGACCCGTCCTCTCCACAGCGTGTCTAGAGCTGTGCGGTCTGTGCTCGCCTCATACAATGGAGGTGTGGTAGGAAGACAATAGTCCGTGCTGTCCCTCTACTCCTCTCTTCAGATAATACAGAATCTTGACTGTCCTGAGCCTCCTTATTTATATCGACCGTTTCTCCTCACAGACCCGTCCTCTCCACAGCGTCTCTAGAGCTGCGTGGTCTGTGCTCGCCTCATACAATGGAGGTGTGGTAGGAAGACAATAGTCCGTGCTGTCCCTCTACTCCTCTCCTCAGATAATACAGAATCTTGTCTGTCCTGAGCCTCCTTATTTATATCGACCATTTCTCCTCAGACCCGTCCTCTCCACAGCGTGTCTAGAGCTGCGCGGTCTGTACTCGCCTCATACAATGGAGGTGTGGTAGGAAGACAATAGTCCGTGCTGTCCCTCTACTCCTCTCTTCAGATAATACAGAATCTTGTCTGTCCTGAGCCTCCTTATTTATATCGACCGTTTCTCCTCAAAGACCCGTCCTCTCCACAGCGTGTCTAGAGCTGTGCGGTCTGTACTCGCCTCATACAATGGAGGTGTGGTAGGAAGACAATAGACCGTGCTGTCCCTCTACTCCTCTCTTCAGATAATACAGAATCTTGACTGTCCTGAGCCTCCTTATTTATATCGACCGTTTCTCCTCACAGACCCGTCCTCTCCACAGCGTCTCTAGAGCTGCGTGGTCTGTGCTCGCCTCATACAATGGAGGTGTGGTAGGAAGACAATAGTCCGTGCTGTCCCTCTACTCCTCTCCTCAGATAATACAGAATCTTGTCTGTCCTGAGCCTCCTTATTTATATCGACCATTTCTCCTCAGACCCGTCCTCTCCACAGCGTGTCTAGAGCTGCGCGGTCTGTACTCGCCTCATACAATGGAGGTGTGGTAGGAAGACAATAGTCCGTGCTGTCCCTCTACTCCTCTCTTCAGATAATACAGAATCTTGTCTGTCCTGAGCCTCCTTATTTATATCGACCGTTTCTCCTCAAAGACCCGTCCTCTCCACAGCGTGTCTAGAGCTGCGTGGTCTGTGCTCGCCTCATACAATGGAGGTGTGGTAGGAAGACAATAGTCCGTGCTGTCCCTCTACTCCTCTCCTCAGATAATACAGAATCTTGTCTGTCCTGAGCCTCCTTATTTATATCGACCATTTCTCCTCACAGACCCGTCCTCTCCACAGCGTGTCTAGAGCTGCGCGGTCTGTGCTCGCCTCATACAATGGAGGTGTGGTAGGAAGACAATAGTCCGTGCTGTCCCTCTACTCCTCTCTTCAGATGATACAGAATCTTGTCTGTCCTGAGCCTCCTTATTTATATCGACCGTTTCTCCTCACAGACCCGTCCTCTCCACAGCGTGTCTAGAGCTGTGCGGTCTGTGCTCGCCTCATACAATGGAGGTGTGGTAGGAAGACAATAGTCCGTGCTGTCCCTCTACTCCTCTCTTCAGATAATACAGAATCTTGTCTGTCCTGAGCCTCCTTATTTATATCGACCGTTTCTCCTCACAGACCCGTCCTCTCCACAGCGTGTCTAGAGCTGTGCGGTCTGTGCTCGCCTCATACAATGGAGGTGTGGTAGGAAGACAATAGTCCGTGCTGTCCCTCTACTCCTCTCCTCAGATAATACAGAATCTTGTCTGTCCTGAGCCTCCTTATTTATATCGACCGTTTCTCCTCACAGACCCGTCCTCTCCACAGCGTGTCTAGAGCTGCGCGGTCTGTGCTCACCTCATACAATGGAGGTGTGGTAGGAAGACAATAGTCCGTGCTGTCCCTCTACTCCTCTCTTCAGATAATACAGAATCTTGTCTGTCCTGAGCCTCCTTATTTATATCGACCATTTCTCCTCACAGACCCGTCCTCTCCACAGCGTGTCTAGAGCTGCGCGGTCTGTGCTCGCCTCATACAATGGAGGTGTGGTAGGAAGACAATAGTCCGTGCTGTCCCTCTACTCCTCTCCTCAGATAATACAGAATCTTGTCTGTCCTGAGCCTCCTTATTTATATCGACCATTTCTCCTCACAGACCCGTCCTCTCCACAGCGTGTCTAGAGCTGTGCGGTCTGTGCTCGCCTCATACAATGGAGGTGTGGTAGGAAGACAATAGTCCGTGCTGTCCCTCTACTCCTCTCTTCAGATAATACAGAATCTTGTCTGTCCTGAGCCTCCTTATTTATATCGACCATTTCTCCTCACAGACCCGTCCTCTCCACAGCGTGTCTAGAGCTGTGCGGTCTGTGCTCGCCTCATACAATGGAGGTGTGGTAGGAAGACAATAGTCCGTGCTGTCCCTCTACTCCTCTCCTCAGATAATACAGAATCTTGTCTGTCCTGAGCCTCCTTATTTATATCGACCATTTCTCCTCACAGACCCGTCCTCTCCACAGCGTGTCTAGAGCTGCGCGGTCTGTGCTCGCCTCATACAATGGAGGTGTGGTAGGAAGACAATAGTCCGTGCTGTCCCTCTACTCCTCTCCTCAGATAATACAGAGCCTTGTCTGTCCTGAGCCTCCTTATTTATATCGACCGTTTCTCCTCAGACCCGTCCTCTCCACAGCGTGTCTAGAGCTGTGCGGTCTGTGCTCGCCTCATACAATGGAGGTGTGGTAGGAAGACAATAGTCCGTGCTGTCCCTCTACTCCTCTCTTCAGATAATACAGAATCTTGTCTGTCCTGAGCCTCCTTATTTATATCGACCGTTTCTCCTCACAGACCCGTCCTCTCCACAGCGTGTCTAGAGCTGCGCGGTCTGTGCTCGCCTCATACAATGGAGGTGTGGTAGGAAGACAATAGTCCGTGCTGTCCCTCTACTCCTCTCCTCAGATAATACAGAATCTTGTCTGTCCTGAGCCTCCTTATTTATATCGACCATTTCTCCTCACAGACCCGTCCTCTCCACAGCGTGTCTAGAGCTGCGCGGTCTGTGCTCGCCTCATACAATGGAGGTGTGGTAGGAAGACAATAGTCCGTGCTGTCCCTCTACTCCTCTCTTCAGATAATACAGAATCTTGTCTGTCCTGAGCCTCCTTATTTATATCGACCATTTCTCCTCACAGACCCGTCCTCTCCACAGCGTGTCTAGAGCTGCGCGGTCTGCACTCGCCTCATACAATGGAGGTGTGGTAGGAAGACAATAGTCCGTGCTGTCCCTCTACTCCTCTCTTCAGATAATACAGAATCTTGTCTGTCCTGAGCCTCCTTATTTATATCGACCGTTTCTCCTCAGACCCGTCCTCTCCACAGCGTGTCTAGAGCTGTGCGGTCTGTACTCGCCTCATACAATGGAGGTGTGGTAGGAAGACAATAGTCCGTGCTGTCCCTCTACTCCTCTCTTCAGATAATACAGAATCTTGTCTGTCCTGAGCCTCCTTATTTATATCGACCATTTCTCCTCACAGACCCGTCCTCTCCACAGCGTGTCTAGAGCTGTGCGGTCTGTGCTCGCCTCATACAATGGAGGTGTGGGAGGAAGACAATAGTCCGTGCTGTCCCTCTAATCCTCTCCTCAGATAATACAGAATCTTGTCTGTCCTGAGCCTCTTTATTTATATCGACCGTTTCTCCTCAGACCCGTCCTCTCCACAGCGTGTCTAGAGCTGCGCGGTCTGTGCTCGCCTCATACAATGGAGGTGTGGTAGGAAGACAATAGTCCGTGCTGTCCCTCTACTCCTCTCTTCAGATAATACAGAATCTTGTCTGTCCTGAGCCTCCTTATTTATATCGACCGTTTCTCCTCACAGACCCGTCCTCTCCACAGCGTGTCTAGAGCTGCGCGATCTGTGCTCGCCTCATACAATGGAGGTGTGGTAGGAAGACAATAGTCCGTGCTGTCCCTCTACTCCTCTCTTCAGATAATACAGAATCTTGTCTGTCCTGAGCCTCCTTATTTATATCGACCGTTTCTCCTCACAGACCCGTCCTCTCCACAGCGTGTCTAGAGCTGTGCGGTCTGTGCTCGCCTCATACAATGGAGGTGTGGGAGGAAGACAATAGTCCGTGCTGTCCCTCTACTCCTCTCTTCAGATAATACAGAATCTTGTCTGTCCTGAGCCTCCTTATTTATATCGACCGTTTCTCCTCACAGACCCGTCCTCTCCACAGCGTGTCTAGAGCTGCGCGGTCTGTGCTCGCCTCATACAATGGAGGTGTGGTATGAAGACAATAGTCCGTGCTGTCCCTCTACTCCTCTTCAGATAATACAGAATCTTGTCTGTCCTGAGCCTCCTTATTTATATCGACCATTTCTCCTCACAGACCCGTCCTCTCCACAGCGTGTCTAGAGCTGCGCGGTCTGTGCTCGCCTCATACAATGGAGGTATGGTAGGAAGACAATAGTCCGTGCTGTCCCTCTACTCCTCTCTTCAGATAATACAGAATCTTGTCTGTCCTGAGCCTTTCTTATTTATATCGACCGTTTCTCCTCACAGACCCGTCCTCTCCACAGCGTGTCTAGAGCTGTGCGGTCTGTGCTCGCCTCATACAATGGAGGTGTGGTAGGAAGACAATAGTCCGTGCTGTCCCTCTACTCCTCTCTTCAGATAATACAGAATCTTGTCTGTCCTGAGCCTCCTTATTTATATCGACTGTTTCTCCTCACAGACCCGTCCTCTCCACAGCGTGTCTAGAGCTGTGCAGTCTGTACTCGCCTCATACAATGGAGGTGTGGTAGGAAGACAATAGTCCGTGCTGTCCCTCTACTCCTCTCTTCAGATAATACAGAATCTTGTCTGTCCTGAGCCTCCTTATTTATATCGACCATTTCTCCTCAGACCCGTCCTCTCCACAGCGTGTCTAGAGCTGCGCGGTCTGTACTCGCCTCATACAATGGAGGTGTGGTAGGAAGACAATAGTCCGTGCTGTCCCTCTACTCCTCTCCTCAGATAATACAGAATCTTGTCTGTCCTGAGCCTCCTTATTTATATCGACCGTTTCTCCTCACAGACCCGTCCTCTCCACAGCGTGTCTAGAGCTGTGCGGTCTGTGCTCGCCTCATACAATGGAGGTGTGGTAGGAAGACAATAGTCCGTGCTGTCCCTCTACTCCTCTCTTCAGATAATACAGAATCTTGTCTGTCCTGAGCCTCCTTATTTATATCTACCATTTCTCCTCAGACCCGTCCTCTCCACAGCGTGTCTAGAGCTGCGCGGTCTGTACTCGCCTCATACAATGGAGGTGTGGTAGGAAGACAATAGTCCGTGCTGTCCCTCTGCTCCTCTCTTCAGATAATACAGAATCTTGTCTGTCCTGAGCCTCCTTATTTATATCTACCATTTCTCCTCAGACCCGTCCTCTCCACAGCGTGTCTAGAGCTGCGCGGTCTGTGCTCGCCTCATACAATGGAGGTGTGGTAGGAAGACAATAGTCCGTGCTGTCCCTCTACTCCTCTCTTCAGATAATACAGAATCTTGTCTGTCCTGAGCCTCCTTATTTATATCGACCATTTCTCCTCAGACCCGTCCTCTCCACAGCGTGTCTAGAGCTGCGCGGTCTGTGCTCGCCTCATACAATGGAGGTGTGGTAGGAAGACAATAGTCCGTGCTGTCCCTGTACTCCTCTCTTCAGATAATACAGAATCTTGTCTGTCCTGAGCCTCCTTATTTATATCTACCATTTCTCCTCAGACCCGTCCTCTCCACAGCGTGTCTAGAGCTGCGCGGTCTGTGCTCGCCTCATACAATGGAGGTGTGGTAGGAAGACAATAGTCCGTGCTGTCCCTCTACTCCTCTCTTCAGATAATACAGAATCTTGTCTGTCCTGAGCCTCCTTATTTATATCGACCGTTTCTCCTCACAGACCCGTCCTCTCCACAGCGTGTCTAGAGCTGCGCGGTCTGTGCTCGCCTCATGCAATGGAGGTGTGGTAGGAAGACAATAGTCCGTGCTGTCCCTCTACTCCTCTCTTCAGATAATACAGAATCTTGTCTGTCCTGAGCCTCCTTATTTATATCGACCGTTTCTCCTCAGACCCGTCCTCTCCACAGCGTGTCTAGAGCTGCGCGGTCTGTGCTCGCCTCATACAATGGAGGTGTGGTAGGAAGACAATAGTCCGTGCTGTCCCTCTACTCCTCTCTTCAGATAATACAGAATCTTGTCTGTCCTGAGCCTCCTTATTTATATCGACCGTTTCTCCTCACAGACCCGTCCTCTCCACAGCGTGTCTAGAGCTGCGCGGTCTGTGCTCGCCTCATACAATGGAGGTGTGGTAGGAAGACAATAGTCCGTGTTGTCCCTCTACTCCTCTCTTCAGATAATACAGAATCTTGTCTGTCCTGAGCCTCCTTATTTATATCGACCGTTTCTCCTCAGACCCGTCCTCTCCACAGCGTGTCTAGAGCTGCGCGGTCTGTACTCGCCTCATACAATGGAGGTGTGGTAGGAAGACAATAGTCCGTGCTGTCCCTCTACTCCTCTCTTCAGATAATACAGAATCTTGTCTGTCCTGAGCCTCCTTATTTATATCGACCATTTCTCCTCACAGACCCGTCCTCTCCACAGCGTGTCTAGAGCTGCGCGGTCTGTGCTCGCCTCATACAATGGAGGTGTGGTAGGAAGACAATAGTCCGTGCTGTCCCTCTGCTCCTTTCTTCAGATAATACAGAATCTTGTCTGTCCTGAGCCTCCTTATTTATATCTACCATTTCTCCTCAGACCCGTCCTCTCCACAGCGTGTCTAGAGCTGCGCGGTCTGTGCTCGCCTCATACAATGGAGGTGTGGTAGGAAGACAATAGTCCGTGCTGTCCCTCTACTCCTCTCTTCAGATAATACAGAATCTTGTCTGTCCTGAGCCTCCTTATTTATATCGACCGTTTCTCCTCACAGACCCGTCCTCTCCACAGCGTGTCTAGAGCTGCACGGTCTGTGCTCGCCTCATACAATGGAGGTGTGGTAGGAAGACAATAGTCCGTGCTGTCCCTCTACTCCTCTCTTCAGATAATACAGAATCTTGTCTGTCCTGAGCCTCCTTATTTATATCGACCATTTCTCCTCACAGACCCATCCTCTCCACAGCGTGTCTAGAGCTGTGCGGTCTGTGCTCGCCTCATACAATGGAGGTGTGGTAGGAAGACAATAGTCCGTGCTGTCCCTCTACTCCTCTCTTCAGATAATACAGAATCTTGTCTGTCCTGAGCCTCCTTATTTATATCGACCGTTTCTCCTCAGACCCGTCCTCTCCACAGCGTGTCTAGAGCTGCGCGGTCTGTGCTCGCCTCATACAATGGAGGTGTGGTAGGAAGACAATAGTCCGTGCTGTCCCTCTACTCCTCTCTTCAGATAATACAGAATCTTGTCTGTCCTGAGCCTCCTTATTTATATCGACCGTTTCTCCTCACAGACCCATCCTCTCCACAGCGTGTCTAGAGCTGTGCGGTCTGTGCTCGCCTCATACAATGGAGGTGTGGTAGGAAGACAATAGTCCGTGCTGTCCCTCTACTCCTCTCTTCAGATAATACAGAATCTTGTCTGTCCTGAGCCTCCTTATTTATATCGACCATTTCTCCTCAGACCCGTCCTCTCCACAGCGTGTCTAGAGCTGTGCGGTCTGTGCTCGCCTCATACAATGGAGGTGTGGTAGGAAGACAATAGTCCGTGCTGTCCCTCTACTCCTCTCTTCAGATAATACAGAATCTTGTCTGTCCTGAGCCTCCTTATTTATATCGACCATTTCTCCTCAGACCCGTCCTCTCCACAGCGTGTCTAGAGCTGCGCGGTCTGTACTCGCCTCATACAATGGAGGTGTGGTAGGAAGAAGAGACCGTGCTGTCCCTCTACTCCTCTCCTCAGATAATACAGAATCTTGTCTGTCCTGAGCCTCCTTATTTATATCGACCATTTCTCCTCAGACCCGTCCTCTCCACAGCGTGTCTAGAGCTGCGCGGTCTGTGCTCGCCTCATACAATGGAGGTGTGGTAGGAAGAAGAGACCGTGCTGTCCCTCTACTCCTCTCCTCAGATAATACAGAATCTTGTCTGTCCTGAGCCTCCTTATTTATATCGACCATTTCTCCTCACAGACCCGTCCTCTCCACAGCGTGTCTAGAGCTGTGCGGTCTGTACTCGCCTCATACAATGGAGGTGTGGTAGGAAGACAATAGTCCGTGCTGTCCCTCTACTCCTCTCCTCAGATAATACAGAATCTTGTCTGTCCTGAGCCTCCTTATTTATATCGACCGTTTCTCCTCAGACCCGTCCTCTCCACAGCGTGTCTAGAGCTGCGCGGTCTGTACTCGCCTCATACAATGGAGGTGTGGTAGGAAGACAATAGTCCGTGCTGTCCCTCTACTCCTCTCTTCAGATAATACAGAATCTTGTCTGTCCTGAGCCTCCTTATTTATATCTACCATTTCTCCACAGACCCGTCCTCTCCACAGCGTGTCTAGAGCTGCGCGGTCTGTGCTCGCCTCATACAATGGAGGTGTGGTAGGAAGACAATAGTCCGTGCTGTCCCTCTACTCCTCTCTTCAGATAATACAGAATCTTGTCTGTCCTGAGCCTCCTTATTTATATCGACCGTTTCTCCTCACAGACCCGTCCTCTCCACAGCGTGTCTAGAGCTGTGCGGTCTGTACTCGCCTCATACAATGGAGGTGTGGTAGGAAGACAATAGTCCGTGCTGTCCCTCTACTCCTCTCCTCAGATAATACAGAATCTTGTCTGTCCTGAGCCTCCTTATTTATATCGACCGTTTCTCCTCACAGACCCGTCCTCTCCACAGCGTGTCTAGAGCTGTGCGGTCTGTACTCGCCTCATACAATGGAGGTGTGGTAGGAAGACAATAGTCCGTGCTGTCCCTCTACTCCTCTCTTCAGATAATACAGAATCTTGTCTGTCCTGAGCCTCCTTATTTATATTGACTGTTTCTCCTCACAGACCCGTCCTCTCCACAGCGTGTCTAGAGCTGTGCGGTCTGTACTCGCCTCATACAATGGAGGTGTGGTAGGAAGACAATAGTCCGTGCTGTCCCTCTGCTCCTCTCTTCAGATAATACAGAATCTTGTCTGTCCTGAGCCTCCTTATTTATATCTACCATTTCTCCTCAGACCCGTCCTCTCCACAGCGTGTCTAGAGCTGCGCGGTCTGTGCTCGCCTCATACAATGGAGGTGTGGTAGGAAGACAATAGTCCGTGCTGTCCCTCTACTCCTCTCTTCAGATAATACAGAATCTTGTCTGTCCTGAGCCTCCTTATTTATATCGACCGTTTCTCCTCAGACCCGTCCTCTCCACAGCGTGTCTAGAGCTGCGCGGTCTGTGCTCGCCTCATACAATGGAGGTGTGGTAGGAAGACAATAGTCCGTGCTGTCCCTCTGCTCCTCTCTTCAGATAATACAGAATCTTGTCTGTCCTGAGCCTCTTTATTTATATCTACCATTTCTCCTCAGACCCGTCCTCTCCACAGCGTGTCTAGAGCTGCGCGGTCTGTGCTCGCCTCATACAATGGAGGTGTGGTAGGAAGACAATAGTCCGTGCTGTCCCTCTACTCCTCTCTTCAGATAATACAGAATCTTGTCTGTCCTGAGCCTCCTTATTTATATCGACCGTTTCTCCTCACAGACCCGTCCTCTCCACAGCGTGTCTAGAGCTGCGCGGTCTGTGCTCGCCTCATACAATGGAGGTGTGGTAGGAAGACAATAGTCCGTGCTGTCCCTCTACTCCTCTCTTCAGATAATACAGAATCTTGTCTGTCCTGAGCCTCCTTATTTATATCGACCGTTTCTCCTCAGACCCGTCCTCTCCACAGCGTGTCTAGAGCTGCGCGGTCTGTGCTCGCCTCATACAATGGAGGTGTGGTAGGAAGACAATAGTCCGTGCTGTCCCTCTGCTCCTCTCTTCAGATAATACAGAATCTTGTCTGTCCTGAGCCTCCTTATTTATATCTACCATTTCTCCTCAGACCCGTCCTCTCCACAGCGTGTCTAGAGCTGCGCGGTCTGTGCTCGCCTCATACAATGGAGGTGTGGTAGGAAGACAATAGTCCGTGCTGTCCCTCTACTCCTCTCTTCAGATAATACAGAATCTTGTCTGTCCTGAGCCTCCTTATTTATATCGACCATTTCTCCTCACAGACCCGTCCTCTCCACAGCGTGTCTAGAGCTGTGCGGTCTGTGCTCGCCTCATACAATGGAGGTGTGGTAGGAAGACAATAGTCCGTGCTGTCCCTCTACTCCTGTCTTCAGATAATACAGAATCTTGTCTGTCCTGAGTCTCCTTATTTATATCGACCGTTTCTCCTCAGACCCGTCCTCTCCACAGCGTGTCTAGAGCTGCGCGGTCTGTGCTCGCCTCATACAATGGAGGTGTGGTAGGAAGACAATAGTCCGTGCTGTCCCTCTACTCCTCTCTTCAGATAATACAGAATCTTGTCTGTCCTGAGCCTCCTTATTTATATCGACCGTTTCTCCTCACAGACCCATCCTCTCCACAGCGTGTCTAGAGCTGTGCGGTCTGTGCTCGCCTCATACAATGGAGGTGTGGTAGGAAGACAATAGTCCGTGCTGTCCCTCTACTCCTCTCTTCAGATAATACAGAATCTTGTCTGTCCTGAGCCTCCTTATTTATATCGACCATTTCTCCTCAGACCCGTCCTCTCCACAGCGTGTCTAGAGCTGTGCGGTCTGTGCTCGCCTCATACAATGGAGGTGTGGTAGGAAGACAATAGTCCGTGCTGTCCCTCTACTCCTCTCTTCAGATAATACAGAATCTTGTCTGTCCTGAGCCTCCTTATTTATATCGACCATTTCTCCTCAGACCCGTCCTCTCCACAGCGTGTCTAGAGCTGTGCGGTCTGTGCTCGCCTCATACAATGGAGGTGTGGTAGGAAGACAATAGTCCGTGCTGTCCCTCTACTCCTCTCTTCAGATAATACAGAATCTTGTCTGTCCTGAGCCTCCTTATTTATATCGACCATTTCTCCTCAGACCCGTCCTCTCCACAGCGTGTCTAGAGCTGCGCGGTCTGTACTCGCCTCATACAATGGAGGTGTGGTAGGAAGAAGAGACCGTGCTGTCCCTCTACTCCTCTCCTCAGATAATACAGAATCTTGTCTGTCCTGAGCCTCCTTATTTATATCGACCATTTCTCCTCAGACCCGTCCTCTCCACAGCGTGTCTAGAGCTGCGCGGTCTGTGCTCGCCTCATACAATGGAGGTGTGGTAGGAAGAAGAGACCGTGCTGTCCCTCTACTCCTCTCCTCAGATAATACAGAATCTTGTCTGTCCTGAGCCTCCTTATTTATATCGACCATTTCTCCTCACAGACCCGTCCTCTCCACAGCGTGTCTAGAGCTGTGCGGTCTGTACTCGCCTCATACAATGGAGGTGTGGTAGGAAGACAATAGTCCGTGCTGTCCCTCTACTCCTCTCCTCAGATAATACAGAATCTTGTCTGTCCTGAGCCTCCTTATTTATATCGACCGTTTCTCCTCAGACCCGTCCTCTCCACAGCGTGTCTAGAGCTGCGCGGTCTGTACTCGCCTCATACAATGGAGGTGTGGTAGGAAGACAATAGTCCGTGCTGTCCCTCTACTCCTCTCTTCAGATAATACAGAATCTTGTCTGTCCTGAGCCTCCTTATTTATATCTACCATTTCTCCTCAGACCCGTCCTCTCCACAGCGTGTCTAGAGCTGCGCGGTCTGTACTCGCCTCATACAATGGAGGTGTGGTAGGAAGACAATAGTCCGTGCTGTCCCTCTGCTCCTCTCTTCAGATAATACAGAATCTTGTCTGTCCTGAGCCTCCTTATTTATATCTACCATTTCTCCTCAGACCCGTCCTCTCCACAGCGTGTCTAGAGCTGCGCGGTCTGTGCTCGCCTCATACAATGGAGGTGTGGTAGGAAGACAATAGTCCGTGCTGTCCCTCTACTCCTCTCTTCAGATAATACAGAATCTTGTCTGTCCTGAGCCTCCTTATTTATATCGACCATTTCTCCTCAGACCCGTCCTCTCCACAGCGTGTCTAGAGCTGCGCGGTCTGTGCTCGCCTCATACAATGGAGGTGTGGTAGGAAGACAATAGTCCGTGCTGTCCCTCTACTCCTCTCTTCAGATAGTACAGAATCTTGTCTGTCCTGAGCCTCCTTATTTATATCTACCATTTCTCCTCAGACCCGTCCTCTCCACAGCGTGTCTAGAGCTGCGCGGTCTGTGCTCGCCTCATACAATGGAGGTGTGGTAGGAAGACAATAGTCCGTGCTGTCCCTCTACTCCTCTCCTCAGATAATACAGAATCTTGTCTGTCCTGAGCCTCCTTATTTATATCGACCGTTTCTCCTCAGACCCGTCCTCTCCACAGCGTGTCTAGAGCTGCGCGGTCTGTGCTCGCCTCATACAATGGAGGTGTGGTAGGAAGACAATAGTCCGTGCTGTCCCTCTACTCCTCTCTTCAGATAATACAGAATCTTGTCTGTCCTGAGCCTCCTTATTTATATCGACTGTTTCTCCTCAGACCCGTCCTCTCCACAGCGTGTCTAGAGCTGCGCGGTCTGTGCTCGCCTCATACAATGGAGGTGTGGTAGGAAGACAATAGTCCGTGCTGTCCCTCTGCTCCTCTCTTCAGATAATACAGAATCTTGTCTGTCCTGAGCCTCCTTATTTATATCTACCATTTCTCCTCAGACCCGTCCTCTCCACAGCGTGTCTAGAGCTGCGCGGTCTGTGCTCGCCTCATACAATGGAGGTGTGGTAGGAAGACAATAGTCCGTGCTGTCCCTCTACTCCTCTCTTCAGATAATACAGAATCTTGTCTGTCCTGAGCCTCCTTATTTATATCGACCATTTCTCCTCACAGACCCGTCCTCTCCACAGCGTGTCTAGAGCTGTGCGGTCTGTGCTCGCCTCATACAATGGAGGTGTGGTAGGAAGACAATAGTCCGTGCTGTCCCTCTACTCCTCTCTTCAGATAATACAGAATCTTGTCTGTCCTGAGCCTCCTTATTTATATCGACCGTTTCTCCTCACAGACCCGTCCTCTCCACAGCGTGTCTAGAGCTGCGCGGTCTGTGCTCGCCTCATACAATGGAGGTGTGGTAGGAAGACAATAGTCCGTGCTGTCCCTCTACTCCTCTCTTCAGATAATACAGAATCTTGTCTGTCCTGAGCCCCCTTATTTATATCGACCGTTTCTCCTCAGACCCGTCCTCTCCACAGCGTGTCTAGAGCTGCGCGGTCTGTGCTCGCCTCATACAATGGAGGTGTGGTAGGAAGACAATAGTCCGTGCTGTCCCTCTGCTCCTCTCTTCAGATAATACAGAATCTTGTCTGTCCTGAGCCTCCTTATTTATATCTACCATTTCTCCTCAGACCCGTCCTCTCCACAGCGTGTCTAGAGCTGCGCGGTCTGTGCTCGCCTCATACAATGGAGGTGTGGTAGGAAGACAATAGTCCGTGCTGTCCCTCTACTCCTCTCTTCAGATAATACAGAATCTTGTCTGTCCTGAGCCTCCTTATTTATATCGACCATTTCTCCTCACAGACCCGTCCTCTCCACAGCGTGTCTAGGGCTGTGCGGTCTGTGCTCGCCTCATACAATGGAGGTGTGGTAGGAAGACAATAGTCCGTGCTGTCCCTCTACTCCTCTCTTCAGATAATACAGAATCTTGTCTGTCCTGAGCCTCCTTATTTATATCGACCGTTTCTCCTCACAGACCCGTCCTCTCCACAGCGTGTCTAGAGCTGTGCGGTCTGTACTCGCCTCATACAATGGAGGTGTGGTAGGAAGACAATAGTCCGTGCTGTCCCTCTACTCCTCTCTTCAGATAATACAGAATCTTGTCTGTCCTGAGCCTCCTTATTTATATCGACCGTTTCTCCTCACAGACCCGTCCTCTCCACAGCGTGTCTAGAGCTGCGCGGTCTGTGCTCGCCTCATACAATGGAGGTGTGGTAGGAAGACAATAGTCCGTGCTGTCCCTCTACTCCTCTCTTCAGATAATACAGAATCTTGTCTGTCCTGAGCCTCCTTATTTATATCGACCGTTTCTCCTCAGACCCGTCCTCTCCACAGCGTGTCTAGAGCTGCGCGGTCTGTGCTCGCCTCATACAATGGAAGTGTGGTAGGAAGACAATAGTCCGTGCTGTCCCTCTACTCCTCTCTTCAGATAATACAGAATCTTGTCTGTCCTGAGCCTCCTTATTTATATCTACCATTTCTCCTCAGACCCGTCCTCTCCACAGCGTGTCTAGAGCTGCGCGGTCTGTGCTCGCCACATACAATGGAGGTGTGGTAGGAAGACAATAGTCCGTGCTGTCCCTCTACTCCTCTCCTCAGATAATACAGAATCTTGTCTGTCCTGAGCCTCCTTATTTATATCGACCGTTTCTCCTCAGACCCGTCCTCTCCACAGCGTGTCTAGAGCTGCGCGGTCTGTGCTCGCCTCATACAATGGAGGTGTGGTAGGAAGACAATAGTCCGTGCTGTCCCTCTACTCCTCTCTTCAGATGATACAGAATCTTGTCTGTCCTGAGCCTCCTTATTTATATCGACCGTTTCTCCTCACAGACCCGTCCTCTCCACAGCGTGTCTAGAGCTGCGCGGTCTGTACTCGCCTCATACAATGGAGGTGTGGTAGGAAGACAATAGTCCGTGCTGTCCCTCTACTCCTCTCCTCAGATAATACAGAATCTTGTCTGTCCTGAGCCTCCTTATTTATATCGACCATTTCTCCTCACAGACCCGTCCTCTCCACAGCGTGTCTAGAGCTGCGCGGTCTGTACTCGCCTCATACAATGGAGGTGTGGTAGGAAGAAATAGTCCGTGCTGTTCCTCTACTCCTCTCTTCAGATGATACAGAATCTTGTCTGTCCTGAGCCTCCTTATTTATATCGACCATTTCTCCTCAGACCCGTCCTCTCCACAGCGTGTCTAGAGCTGTGCGGTCTGTGCTCGCCTCATACAATGGAGGTGTGGTAGGAAGACAATAGTCCGTGCTGTCCCTCTACTCCTCTCTTCAGATAACACAGAATCTTGTCTGTCCTGAGCCTCCTTATTTATATCGACCGTTTCTCCTCACAGACCCGTCCTCTCCACAGCGTGTCTAGAGCTGTGCGGTCTGTGCTCACCTCATACAATGGAGGTGTGGTAGGAAGACAATAGTCCGTGCTGTCCCTCTACTCCTCTCTTCAGATAATACAGAATCTTGTCTGTCCTGAGCCTCCTTATTTATATCGACCGTTTCTCCTCACAGACCCGTCCTCTCCACAGCGTGTCTAGAGCTGTGCGGTCTGTGCTCGCCTCATACAATGGAGGTGTGGTAGGAAGACAATAGTCCGTGCTGTCCCTCTACTCCTCTCTTCAGATAACACAGAATCTTGTCTGTCCTGAGCCTCCTTATTTATATCGACCGTTTCTCCTCAGACCCGTCCTCTCCACAGCGTGTCTAGAGCTGCGCGGTGTGTACTCGCCTCATACAATGGAGGTGTGGTAGGAAGACAATAGTCCGTGCTGTCCCTCTACTCCTCTCCTCAGATAATACAGAATCTTGTCTGTCCTGAGCCTCCTTTTTTATATCGACCGTTTCTCCTCAGACCCGTCCTCTCCACAGCGTGTCTAGAGCTGCGTGGTCTGTACTCGCCTCATACAATGGAGGTGTGGGAGGAAGAAGAGTCCATGCTGTCCCTCTACTCCTCTCTTCAGATAATACAGAATCTTGTCTGTCCTGAGCCTCCTTATTTATATTGACCGTTTCTCCTCACAGACCCGTCCTCTCCACAGCGTGTCTAGAGCTGTGCGGTCTGTGCTCGCCTCATACAATGGAGGTGTGGTAGGAAGACAATAGTCCGTGCTGTCCCTCTACTCCTCTCCTCAGATAATACAGAATCTTGTCTGTCCTGAGCCTCCTTATTTATATCGACCATTTCTCCTCACAGACCCGTCCTCTCCACAGCGTGTCTAGAGCTGCGCGGTCTGTGCTCGCCTCATACAATGGAGGTGTGGTAGGAAGAATAGTCCGTGCTGTCCCTCTACTCCTCTCCTCAGATAATACAGAATCTTGTCTGTCCTGAGCCTCCTTATTTATATCGACCGTTTCTCCTCACAGACCTGTCCTCTCCACAGCGTTTCTAGAGCTGCGCGGTCTGTACTCGCCTCATACAATGGAGGTGTGGGAGGAAGAAGAGTCCGTGCTGTCCCTCTACTCCTCTCTTCAGATAATACAGAATCTTGTCTGTCGTGAGCCTCCTTATTTATATCGACCGGTTCTCCTCACAGACCCGTCCTCTT
This sequence comes from Anomaloglossus baeobatrachus, assembly GCF_048569485.1. Lineage (NCBI taxonomy): Eukaryota > Metazoa > Chordata > Amphibia > Anura > Aromobatidae > Anomaloglossus > Anomaloglossus baeobatrachus. Next base: position 314,024 of record NW_027442080.1, on the reverse strand, counting down.
CACAGCGTGTGTAGAGCTGCGCAGTCTGTACTCGCCTCATACAATGGAGGTGTGGTAGGAAGACAATAGTCCGTGCTGTCCCTCTACTCCTCTCTTCAGATAATACAGAATCTTGTCTGTCCTGAGCCTCCTTATTTATATCGACCGTTTCTCCTCACAGACCCGTCCTCTCCACAGCGTATCTAGAGCTGCGCGGTCTGTGCTCGCCTCATACAATGGAGGTGTGGTAGGAAGACAATAGTCCGTGCTGTCCCTCTACTCCTCTCCTCAGATAATACAGAATCTTGTCTGTCCTGAGCCTCCTTATTTATATCGACCGTTTCTCCTCAGACCCGTCCTCTCCACAGCGTGTCTAGAGCTGTGCGGTCTGTACTCGCCTCATACAATGGAGGTGTGGTAGGAAGACAATAGTCTGTGCTGTCCCTCTACTCCTCTCCTCAGATAATACAGAATCTTGTCTGTCCTGAGCCTCCTTATTTATATCGACCGTTTCTCCTCAGACCCATCCTCTCCACAGCGTGTCTAGAGCTGCGCGGTCTGTACTCGCCTCATACAATGGAGGTGTGGTAGGAAGACAATAGTCCGTGCTGTCCCTCTACTCCTCTCTTCAGATAATACAGAATCTTGTCTGTCCTGAGCCTCCTTATTTATATCGACCGTTTCTCCTCAGACCCGTCCTCTCCACAGCGTGTGTAGAGCTGCGCAGTCTGTACTCGCCTCATACAATGGAGGTGTGGTAGGAAGACAATAGTCCGTGCTGTCCATCTACTCCTCTCTTCAGATAATACAGAATCTTGTCTGTCCTGAGCCTCCTTATTTATATCGACCGTTTCTCCTCACAGACCCGTCCTCTCCACAGCGTATCTAGAGCTGCGCGGTCTGTGCTCGCCTCATACAATGGAGGTGTGGTAGGAAGACAATAGTCCGTGCTGTCCCTCTACTCCTCTCTTCAGATGATACAGAATCTTGTCTGTCCTGAGCCTCCTTATTTATATCGACCGTTTCTCCTCACAGACCCGTCCTCTCCACAGCGTGTCTAGAGCTGTGCGGTCTGTGCTCGCCTCATACAATGGAGGTGTGGTAGGAAGACAATAGTCCGTGCTGTCCCTCTACTCCTCTCTTCAGATAATACAGAATCTTGTCTGTCCTGAGCCTCCTTATTTATATCGACCATTTCTCCTCACAGACCCGTCCTCTCCACAGCGTGTCTAGAGCTGCGCGGTCTGTGCTCGCCTCATACAATGGAGGTGTGGTAGGAAGACAATAGTCCGTGCTGTCCCTCTACTCCTCTCTTCAGATGATACAGAATCTTGTCTGTCCTGAGCCTCCTTATTTATATCGACCGTTTCTCCTCACAGACCCGTCCTCTCCACAGCGTGTCTAGAGCTGTGCGGTCTGTGCTCGCCTCATACAATGGAGGTGTGGTAGAAAGACAATAGTCCGTGCTGTCCCTCTACTCCTCTCTTCAGATAATACAGAATCTTGTCTGTCCTGAGCCTCCTTATTTATATTGACTGTTTCTCCTCAGACCCGTCCTCTCCACAGCGTGTCTAGAGCTGCGCGGTCTGTACTCGCCTCGTACAATGGAGGTGTGGTAGGAAGACAATAGTCCGTGCTGTCCCTCTACTCCTCTCTTCAGATAATACAGAATCTTGTCTGTCCTGAGCCTCCTTATTTATATTGACTGTTTCTCCTCACAGACCCGTCCTCTCCACAGCGTGTCTAGAGCTGCGCGGTCTGTACTCGCCTCATACAATGGAGGTGTGGTAGGAAGACAATAGTCCGTGCTGTCCCTCTACTCCTCTCTTCAGATAATACAGAATCTTGTCTGTCCTGAGCCTCCTTATTTATATCGACCGTTTCTCCTCAGACCCGTCCTCTCCACAGCGTGTCTAGAGCTGCGCGGTCTGTGCTCACCTCATACAATGGAGTTGTGGTAGGAAGATAATAGTCCGTGCTGTCCCTCTACTCCTCTCTTCAGATAATACAGAATCTTGTCTGTCCTGAGCCTCCTTATTTATATCGACCGTTTCTCCTCAGACCCGTCCTCTCCACAGCGCGTCTAGAGCTGCGCGGTCTGTGCTCGCCTCATACAATGGAGGTGTGGTAGGAAGACAATAGTCCGTGCTGTCCCTCTACTCCTCTCTTCAGATAATACAGAATCTTGTCTATCCTGAGCCTCCTTATTTACATCGACCATTTCTCCTCAGACCCGTCCTCTCCACAGCGCGTCTAGAGCTGCGCGGTCTGTACTCGCCTCATACAATGGAGGTGTGGTAGGAAGACAATAGTCCGTGCTGTCCCTCTACTCCTCTCTTCAGATAATACAGAATCTTGTCTGTCCTGAGCCTCCTTATTTACATCGACCATTTCTCCTCAGACCCGTCCTCTCCACAGCGTGTCTAGAGCTGTGCGGTCTGTGCTCGCCTCATACAATGGAGGTGTGGTAGGAAGACAATAGTCCGTGCTGTCCCTCTACTCCTCTCTTCAGATAACACAGGTTCTTGTCTGTCCTGAGCCTCCTTATTTATATCGACCGTTTCTCCTCACAGACCTGTCCTCTCCACAGCGTGCCTAGAGCTGCGCAGTCTGTGCTCACCTGATACAATGGAGGTGTGGTAGGAAGACAATAGTCCGTGCTGTCCCTCTACTCCTCTCTTCAGATAATACAGAATCTTGTCTGTCCTGAGCCTCCCTATTTATATCGACCCTTTCTCCTCAGACCCGTCCTCTCCACAGCGTGTCTAGAGCTGCGCGGTCTGTACTCGCCTCATACAATGGAGGTGTGGTAGGAAGACAATAGTCCGTGCGGTCCCTCTACTCCTCTCTTCAGATAATACAGAATCTTGTCTGTCCTGAGCCTCCTTATTTATATCGACCGTTTCTCCTCACAGACCCATCCTCTCCACAGCGTGTCTAGAGCTGCGCGGTCTGTGCTCGCCTCATACAATGGAGGTGTGGTAGGAAGACAATAGTCCGTGCTGTCCCTCTACTCCTCTCTTCAGATAATACAGAATCTTGTCTGCCCTGAGCCTCCTTATTTATATCGACCGTTTCTCCTCACAGACCCATCCTCTCCACAGCGTGTCTAGAGCTGTGCGGTCTGTACTCGCCTCATACAATGGAGGTGTGGTAGGAAGACAATAGTCCGTGCTGTCCCTCTACTCCTCTCTTCAGATAATACAGAATCTTGTCTGTCCTGAGCCTCCTTATTTATATTGACTGTTTCTCCTCAGACCCGTCCTCTCCACAGCGTGTCTAGAGCTGCGCGGTCTGTGCTCGCCTCATACAATGGAGGTGTGGTAGGAAGACAATAGTCCGTGCTGTCCCTCTACTCCTCTCTTCAGATAATACAGAATCTTGTCTGTCCTGAGTCTCCCTATTTATATCGACCCTTTCTCCTCAGACCCGTCCTCTCCACAGCGTGTCTAGAGCTGCGCGGTCTGTGCTCGCCTCATACAATGGAGGTGTGGTAGGAAGACAGTAGTCCGTGCTGTCCCTCTACTCCTCTCTTCAGATAATACAGAATTGTGAGGTAAATCCGGAGATATGACGATAAATCATGATATTCAAGTTATGTCAGGAAGCCCTCTCCTGGTGTCACCCCCCCTTTCCTTCACACAACTTGTTTAGCAACCCATCCCATGGCCATCTCCTGTGATATGGAAATTAGGTGATGTGGGAACAAAGGACACAGGATGACTCCCTGCCGTCACCCTGTAACAAGAGTTGTATCTCAGTAGGCTCTGGAACTAGCCAGACAGAACGACTCCAGTAAAAAATGGTTCATATCTCGCAAGCCATATTTCCGATAAATACGGCAACCATAAAAATGGTGTTTTCGCATGCGGACGATGCCGGCACACCCTTTTTATGGGAGCAGGACATTGGGAAATACCCCAGGCGTGATATCAGCCAATGGGGAACTAGTAGACAGGTCATGAGTCCTCTCGTTCTGTAGCTAAATTCATAACTGTCACAATGAGAGCATTGGCGTCCGCCTACGACGCTCCCAGGCCAAGTTATGGCCATATTCCATGTTGTGGATTTTGTCCATAACTCCAGCCAGGGGTGGAGCAGTGCTCCCTCTGAGGTCACGAAGGTAGGAGGGGACCTGGATTTGCCCAGGTTGATAACCCTACTTCGGCCATTTTCCAGTGTTCTTTCGCTGGGGGCACGTGTAGGAAACATCTGTGGGAGTTCCTGGAAACCTGGTCTACAGGGCCCCCCTGTGGCCAGACACACAAGGTAACTGATGTAATTGTATACCTGTTTGTAACCCATGCTTTATCTGTAACTGTACTCTGACCTATGTATATTCTGTAGATTCCCTATTGTATATATTGTAGTTTCTAGTGTGCTTTAGGCTGATTAAATTATATAATTAATCTTGGGCTGTTCTGTTATCTCGATCTTGAATCCCACGTCTGTGTGTTCGGCTAATAGTTACCGTGAAGCGGTTGGTGGCAGCGAGTTGTGCCAAGGATTATTGTGGGGAGGCCAGTGAGATTCGGGAAGATATTATATATTCCGCCCGCGGAGGTCGGGGGAATATATACCCTACTCTCACCGGGGACCCTTCAATAATCGGCATAAGTAGTATAGCGGCCTCCTTGCTTATTGTCGGGCAATTCCATAATTGGCCTGACTATAAGAGGGGCGCTAGAGAGCGCGTCACGTGCTCTGTCTGTCGGTCGGGAGGTATAAAGGAGGGGTGACCCCCACTTGTTACCCCCCGATTGTGACGTACTGGTAGCCAGCGCGGGGGATTTCTGAGTGACCCCCCCCGGTGGTTTGTGACATATTGGTGGCATAGCGGTGGGATCGAGATAATAGTGTGTGTGAGTGTGAGACCCATACTCCCAGACACTAAAGACTGCCTGCAGCAGCTGTGGCTGCTGGGGTCTTCAGACTAGCTCAACACTAGAGTGTCAGAGTGCAGATACTGTAAGGTGTGTGGAGGCATCAGGTGTCAGTTCTGTGTCAGTGACCAAAAGTCTGCAAGAATGGCTGATGGCACCAGGAGCAGAGCTATGCAACTGGCCAATGCTAAGGCAGGAGCCGAAGAGAGGGAGGACGGTGCTGTGGACAGCAATGAGGAGGTTGCCCACGAGTCCTCCAGGAGCTCGACGCCAGAAAACCGTTCTGCCGAGGACATTGCGCAACCTGGCACTGCTGGACAAGATGAGGAGGAGCTCACCCAAGGTTCCTCAACGAGCCAGATGCCAGCCCTCCGCTCTGAAAGGGACAGTGAATCGCCTAGCTCTGCAGCGTGCCGCAGATCACCACGTGCCATTCCACCGAGCCTGGGAGGCTCGGATAGCCTTCTTCAAATGGCTATGGCCCTTCTCCAGGCTGGAGACCAGGAGGGCTACAAGGAACTCCTGGCAGAGCGCAGGGCAGAGCGGCAGGCAGCGCGTGAAGAGCGCCAGGCAGAGCGTGAGGCTGCGGAGCGACGGCAACAGGCAGACCGTGACCACCAGCTGCAGCTAGCTCAGCTCCGGCCCTCATCAGCCACATGTGACCTTCGAGACACCAAACTTCCAAAGGTCCGTGTTGAGGACTTCCCAGTGCTGGAGAAGGATGGAGACTTGGACTCTTTCTTGACTGCTTTTGAACGGACTTGCCTGCAGCACCATCTGGACAAGGACCAGTGGGCCAAATACCTGACCCCCCGTTTAAGGGGTAAGGCCCTGGATATCCTTGGGGACTTGCCTGCTGAGGCAGATCAGGGCTACGACACCATCAAGCGGGCCCTGATCCAACAGTACAACCTCACTCCAGAGTCCTACCGCAAGAAGTTCCGGAGCCTACAGAAGGGACCAAAGGACTCCTGGGCTGACCACCGGCGGGCACTTGCCCGAGCTGCCGACCACTGGACCCAAGGCCTGCAGCTTTCCACCGGACCGGAGATCCTGGACTTGTTCATCACGGAGCAACTCTTGTGGAACTGCCCTGAGGATCTCCGCCAGTTCATCCGAGACCAGAAGCCAAAGGGGTCCACGGCTACAGCTGCCCTTGCCGATGACTACACCAACAACCGGGCCCCTGAGGCCAGGAGAGCGGCCACCAGCAGCACCTGGAGAGGGGGTAAGATGAATTCGGCGACTGCCCCACCTGCCCCTAGACTGCAGGGGGTGTCCCCCTCAACTCCCCTCTCCAGGCCCGTGGCGGAACCAAGACGGTGCCACCAGTGCAACCTACCTGGACACTTCAAGGCCATGTGCCCTCAGCGTCCCAAGGCCCCGGCTCCGTCCCCGTCCCAAGGGCCGCCCAAGGTGTATTGTGTGGGTGGGGGTGGTGGTAGGTCCCTGGACAGCTTCCAACCTGTCACCGTCGGCCGGTCTGTGACCATAGGACTGCGAGACAGCGCCTCGGAGGTGACTCTGGTGCGGCCTGAGATGGTGTCCCCCCAAGACTTGATCCCTGGAAAAACCCTCGCTGTCTCCGGGATTGGAGGCATTGACCCGGCGCTGCCTGTTGCTGACATTTATGTGGACTGGGGCGCAGGGCGAGGGGTGAGGGAGGTGGGGGTAACTGATCGGATCCCCGCAAACGTGCTACTTGGGACAGATTTGGGGCAGATAACCTCCCAGTTTGGGCCCCAACCAAGGGCTGAACCTTCAGCCAGTACTGACATGCCTCCGGACAATGTTAATGTGTTATCTATGAATGATGTAAGGGAGGAGGGAGTGAACTCTGATATTTCTGCTTGCATAGACACCATAGACACACACACAGCTGCAGCTGTGACAGGGGAGGGGGTCAGAGAACGGTGTGACAATGCCTCTACAAGTAATCAGCCTGTGAGCTGGGATCTGCTGCCCTCTGCAGGGATAAGCAGAGAGCAGGGTGCTGCAGGGGGAGGACCAGTGTGTGGGGTGGGGGCTACCACAGCAAATGTGGGGTCCCCAGAGATTTCACAGCGGGGTTCTGTTGCTGCAGGAGGGGAACAGGCAGGTGAGATTGGGGCCGGTCCAGGAGCGGAAGTGCTCCCAGGTAAGATCTCGGTGCATGGTTCCCCCACAACCGGGGTGTCAGGAAGCCAGGTAGGTCTGCCTGAACCGGCGACTTGGTCAGGAACGGAGGAGGAGCAGGCACGACCCACGGTCGCAGCGGCTGTGGCCGCTGTCACCCGCAGTGGGAGTGCTGGAAGCCAAGGGGCCTCCCGGAGGTCCGATAGCTCTTCCCCTTCTGACCAAGTGGCAGCCGAGTCAGGTGGAGGCCAGGACACAGGTCCCGGGGTACTGACCGAAGATGTGACAGTCTCGTCGATTCTGGCCACATCTAGTCAGGGGTTTCAGGCAGCGTTAGAAGCTGACGACAGCCTGAAAGCTCTTAAGGAGCAGGCGGCCCAGCCTCCCTCGGACTCGGACCCGGAGCGAGTGGTCTGGGACCAAGGACGGCTGTACCGGGCCACGGTCCAGCAGGGTTCACCGGAGGCGTGGCCCAGGGACCGACAGTTGGTGGTACCCTATCCGTTCCGGACGGAGTTGTTGCAGATCGCACATGAGATTCCGATGGCCGGACACCTAGGGATCGCTAAGACCAAGGCCAGGTTAACCCAGCATTTCTACTGGCCAAAAATGGGGGCCGATGTGGCTGCCTACTGCCGTTCGTGTGAAACCTGTCAGAGAGTGGGGAAGGCGGGGCCACGCCCCAAAGCCCCACTGGTATCTCTGCCCATCATCGATGAGCCTTTCAGGAGGGTGGCTGTGGATCTGGTCGGCCCGCTGGCCATCCCCAGCAGCTCCGGGAAACGCTTCATACTGACGGTAGTGGACTATGCCACCCGGTACCCAGAAGCAGTGGCCTTGTCGTCCATTCGGGCTGACAAGGTGGCCACCGCATTGCTGGAGATTTTCTCCCGAGTGGGTTTTCCCCAGGAAATGCTCACTGACCGGGGGACCCAATTCATGTCCCAGCTGATGGAGGCCCTCTGTAGGCAAGTCCAGGTGCGACATCTGGTGGCCAGCCCGTACCATCCACAGACTAATGGCCTGTGCGAGCGGTTCAATGGCACCTTAAAGCAGATGCTTAAGATGTTGGTCGACTCCCATGGGCGTGACTGGGAGCGGTATCTCCCACACCTGTTATTTGCTTACCGGGAGGTTCCACAGGCCTCAACAGGATTCTCACCGTTTGAGCTCCTGTACGGGCGACGTGTGCGGGGCCCCCTGGCTCTGGTGAAAGAGGCTTGGGAAGGGGATTTGGCCACCCCTGGAGTGTCGGTTATCGAGTATGTCATGCGCTTCCGGGACAAAATGCAGGCCTTGACGCAACTGGTACACGACAATATGGCTCAAGCCCAGGCCGATCAGAAGCGTTGGTACGACCAGAACGCTTGTGAGAGGACCTACCAAGTGGGTCAAAAGGTGTGGGTACTGGTCCCCGTACCACAGGACAAGCTTCAGGCAGCCTGGGAAGGCCCATACCTCGTGTACCAGCAGCTCCACCCTGTGACGTACCTGGTCACCCTGGACCCTGCCCGTGGAAGGCGGAAGCCCTTCCATGTGAACATGATGAAGGCACATCATGAGCGGGAGGCATGTGCGCTCCCCGTGTGCAACCTGCCCGAGGAGGGAGAAGCGGAAACCCTCTTGGATATGCTAGCCCAGGTTAGGGCAGGCGGATCCATTGAGGATGTGGAGGTTGGCCACCAGCTCTTGGAGGACCAACGGTCCCAGCTGTGGGCCACCCTACACCCCTTCCGGGGGTTGTTTACCAACCAGCCCGGAAGGACTGACTTGGCTGTCCATCACGTGGACACTGGGGATCATCCCCCGATCCGGCGTTCAGCATATCGGGTCTCCCTGGAGGTGCAGCAACACATGCGCCAGGAGATTGACGAGATGCTGAAGCTGGGGGTGATCCAGGCATCCAACAGCGCTTGGGCCTCGCCTGTAGTCCTCGTCCCTAAGAAGGACAGAACCACTCGGTTCTGCGTGGACTACAGGGGGCTCAATGCTGTCACGGTCGCCGATGCGTACCCAATGCCACGCATCGATGACCTGCTCGATCAGTTGGCCGGGGCTCAGTACCTGACCATCATGGACCTGAGCCGGGGATATTGGCAGATCCCCCTGACTCGCAAGGCCAGGGAACGCTCTGCCTTTATTACCCCATTTGGACTGTACGAGTCCACGGTGATGCCATTCGGGATGAGGAATGCCCCTGCCACTTTCCAGCGGATGGTCAACACCCTGCTCAAGGGACTTGAAGGGTACGCGGCCGCGTACCTGGATGACATTGCCGTCTTCAGTCCCACCTGGGAAGATCACCTAGAGCATCTAGCACAGGTGCTCAGGCGGGTCCACCGGGCAGGTTTGACCATCAAGCCGGGCAAGTGTCAGCTGGCCATGAGCGAGGTCCAGTACCTCGGTCACCGGGTAGGCGGGGGAACACTGAAGCCCGAGCCTGAGAAAGTGGAGGCCATCGCATCCTGGCCCACCCCCAGGACCAAGAAGCAGGTGATGTCCTTCTTGGGGACCGCTGGGTACTATAGGAGGTTTGTTCCATGCTATAGTAGCCTGGCAAAGCCCCTGACGGACCTCACCAAGAAGAAGCTGCCCTCTGCAGTCGATTGGACAATGGACTGCGAGACAGCCTTCCGGGCCCTAAAGGACGCCCTGTCCAGCCCGCCCGTGCTACAGGCAGCCGACTTCACGCGGCCGTTTGTAGTACAGACCGACGCCAGTGACTTCGGCCTCGGTGCGGTGCTCAGCCAGGTGGACTCTGCGAGCCAAGAGCACCCAGTCTTGTACCTGAGCAGGAAGCTGTTACCGAGGGAAGTGGCCTATTCCACAATGGAGAAGGAGTGCCTGGCCATAGTGTGGGCCCTGCAGCGTCTGCAACCCTATCTATACGGGCGCCACTTCATCGTGGAGACGGACCACAACCCCCTCAGCTCGTTGCACACCGTCTCTGGGACGAATGGGCGACTGTTGCGATGGAGCCTTGCGCTCCAGCAATACAACTTCACCATTCGCCACAAAAGGGGCCGTGACCACGGTAACGCAGATGGGCTGTCCCGACAAGGAGAGGTCGCGGACGGGCGCACGGGGGAACACCGGAGTGTGCTGCCCCCTAGCGCCCTCAAAAGGGGGGAGGTGTGAGGTAAATCCGGAGATATGACGATAAATCATGATATTCAAGTTATGTCAGGAAGCCCTCTCCTGGTGTCACCCCCCCTTTCCTTCACACAACTTGTTTAGCAACCCATCCCATGGCCATCTCCTGTGATATGGAAATTAGGTGATGTGGGAACAAAGGACACAGGATGACTCCCTGCCGTCACCCTGTAACAAGAGTTGTATCTCATTATAAGGCTCTGGAACTAGCCAGACAGAACGACTCCAGTAAAAAATGGTTCATATCTCGCAAGCCATATTTCCGATAAATACGGCAACCATAAAAATGGTGTTTTCGCATGCGGACGATGCTGGCACACCTTTTTTATGGGAGCGGGAGCTTGGGAAATACCCCAGGCGTGATATCAGCCAATGGGGAACTAGTAGACAAGTCATGAAACCTCTCATTCTGTAGCTAAATTCATAACTGTCACAATGAGAGCATTGGCGTCCGCCTACGACGCTCCCAGGCCAAGTTATGGCCATATTCCATGTTGTGGATTTTGTCCATAACTCCAGCCAGGGGTGGAGCAGTGCTCCCTCTGAGGTCACGAAGGTAGGAGGGGACCTGGATTTGCCCAGGTTGATAACCCTACTTCGGCCATTTTCCAGTGTTCTTTCGCTGGGGGCACGTGTAGGAAACATCTGTGGGAGTTCCTGGAAACCTGGTCTACAGCGCCCCCCTGTGGCCAGACGCACAAGGTAACTGATTGAATTGCATACCTGTTTGTAAACCATGCTTTATCTGTAACTGTACTCTGACCTATGTATATTCTGTAGATTCCCTATTGTATATATTGTAGTTTCTAGTGTGCTTTAGGCTGATTAAATTATATAATTAATCTTGGGCTGTTCTGTTATCTCGATCTTGAATCCCACGTCTGTGTGTTCGGCTAATAGTTACCGTGAAGCGGTTGGTGGCAGCGAGTTGTGCCAAGGATTATTGTGGGGAGGCCAGTGAGATTCGGGAAGATATTATATATTCCGCCCGCGGAGGTCGGGGGAATATATACCCTACTCTCACCGGGGACCCTTCAATAATCGGCATAAGTAGTATAGCGGCCTCCTTGCTTATTGTCGGGCAATTCCATAATTGGCCTGACTATAAGAGGGGCGCTAGAGAGCGCGTCACGTGCTCTGTCTGTCGGTCGGGAGGTATAAAGGAGGGGTGACCCCCACTTGTTACCCCCCGATTGTGACGTACTGGTAGCCAGCGCGGGGGATTTCTGAGTGACCCCCCCGGTGGTTTGTGACAAGAATCTTGTCTGTCCTGAGCCTCCCTATTTATATCGACCCTTTCTCCTCAGACCCGTCCTCTCCACAGCGTGTCTAGAGCTGCGCGGTCTGTACTCGCCTCATACAATGGAGGTGTGGTAGGAAGACAATAGTCCGTGCGGTCCCTCTACTCCTCTCTTCAGATAATACAGAATCTTGTCTGTCCTGAGCCTCCTTATTTATATCGACCGTTTCTCCTCAGACCCGTCCTCTCCACAGCGTGTCTAGAGCTGAGCGGTCTGTGCTCGCCTCATACAATGGAGGTGTGGTAGGAAGACAATAGTCCGTGCTGTCCCTCTACTCCTCTCTTCAGATAATACAGAATCTTGTCTGTCCTGAGCCTCCTTATTTATATCGACCGTTTCTCCTCAGACCCGTCCTCTCCACAGCGTGTCTAGAGCTGTGCGGTCTGTACTCGTCTCATACAATGGAGGTGTGGTAGGAAGACAATAGTCCGTGCTGTCCCTCTACTCCTCTCTTCAGATGATACAGAATCTTGTCTGTCCTGAGCCTCCCTATTTATATCGACCCTTTCTCCTCAGACCCGTCCTCTCCACAGCGTGTCTAGAGCTGCGCGGTCTGTACTCGCCTCATACAATGGAGGTGTGGTAGGAAGACAATAGTCCGTGCGGTCCCTCTACTCCTCTCTTCAGATAATACAGAATCTTGTCTGTCCTGAGCCTCCTTATTTATATCGACCGTTTCTCCTCACAGACCCGTCCTCTCCACTGCGTGTCTAGAGCTGCGCGGTCTGTGCTCGCCTCATACAATGGAGGTGTGGTAGGAAGACAATAGTCCGTGCTGTCCCTCTACTCCTCTCTTCAGATAATACAGAATCTTGTCTGTCCTGAGCCTCCTTATTTATATCGACCGTTTCTCCTCAGACCCGTCCTCTCCACAGCGTGTCTAGAGCTGTGCGGTCTGTACTCGTCTCATACAATGGAGGTGTGGTAGGAAGACAATAGTCCGTGCTGTCCCTCTACTCCTCTCTTCAGATGATACAGAATCTTGTCTGTCCTGAGCCTCCTTATTTATATCGACCGTTTCTCCTCACAGACCCGTCCTCTCCACAGCGCGTCTAGAGCTGTGCGGTCTGTGCTCGCCTCATACAATGGAGGTGTGGTAGGAAGACAATAGTCCGTGCTGTCCCTCTACTCCTCTCTTCAGATAATACAGAATCTTGTCTGTCCTGAGCCTCCTTATTTATATCGACCGTTTCTCCTCACAGACCTGTCCTCTCCACAGCGTGTCTAGAGCTGTGCGGTCTGTGCTCGCCTCATACAATGGAGATGTGGTAGGAAGACAATAGTCCATGCTGTCCCTCTACTCCTCTCTTCAGATGATACAGAATCTTGTCTGTCCTGAGCCTCCTTATTTATATCGACCGTTTCTCCTCAGACCCGTCCTCTCCACAGCGTGTCTAGAGCTGCGCGGTCTGTGCTCGCCTCATACAATGGAGGTGTGGTAGGAAGACAATAGTCCGTGCTGTCCCTCTATTCCTCTCTTCAGATAACACAGAATCTTGTCTATCCTGAGCCTCCTTATTTATATCGACCGTTTCTCCTCACAGACCCGTCCTCTCCACAGCGCGTCTAGAGCTGCGCGGTCTGTGCTCGCCTCATACAATGGAGGTGTGGTAGGAAGACAATAGTCCGTGCTGTCCCTCTACTCCTCTCTTCAGATAATACAGAATCTTGTCTGTCCTGAGCCTCCTTATTTATATCGACCGTTTCTCCTCAGACCCGTCCTCTCCACAGCGTGTCTAGAGCTGCGCGGTCTGTGCTCGCCTCATACAATGGAGGTGTGGTAGGAAGACAATAGTCCGTGCTGTCCCTCTACACCTCTCTTCAGATAATACAGAATCTTGTCTGTCCTGAGCCTCCTTATTTATATCGACTGTTTCTCCTCACAGACCCGTCCTCTCCACAGCGTGTCTAGAGCTGCGCGGTCTGTACTCGCCTCATACAATGGAGGTGTGGTAGGAAGACAATAGTCCGTGCTGTTCCTCTACTCCTCTCCTCAGATAATACAGAATCTTGTCTGTCCTGAGCCTCCTTATTTATATCGACCGTTTCTCCTCACAGACCCGTCCTCTCCACAGCGTGTCTAGAGCTGCGCGGTCTGTGCTCGCCTCATACAATGGAGGTGTGGTAGGAAGACAATAGTCCGTGCTGTTCCTCTACTCCTCTCCTCAGATACTACAGAATCTTGTCTGTCCTGAGCCTTCTTATTTATATCGACTGTTTCTCCTCACAGACCCGTCCTCTCCACAGCGTGTCTAGAGCTGTGCGGTCTGTGCTCGCCTCATACAATGGAGGTGTGGTAGGAAGACAATAGTCCGTGTTGTCCCTCTACTCCTCTCTTCAGATAATACAGAATCTTGTCTGTCCTGAGCCTCCTTATTTATATCGACCGTTTCTCCTCACAGACCCGTCCTCTCCACAGCGCGTCTAGAGCTGCGCGGTCTGTACTCGCCTCATACAATGGAGGTGTGGTAGGAAGACAATAGTCCGTGCTGTCCCTCTACTCCTCTCTTCAGATAATACAGAATCTTGTCTATCCTGAGCCTCCTTATTTATATCGACTGTTTCTCCTCACAGACCCGTCCTCTCCACAGCGTGTCTAGAGCTGTGCGGTCTGTGCTCGCCTCATACAATGGAGGTGTGGTAGGAAGACAATAGTCCGTGCTGTCCCTCTACTCCTCTCTTCAGATAATGCAGAATCTTGTCTGTCCTGAGCCTCCTTATTTATATCGACCGTTTCTCCTCACAGACCCGTCCTCTCCACAGCGTGTCTAGAGCTGCGCGGTCTGTACTCGCCTCATACAATGGAGGTGTGGGAGGAAGACAATAGTCCGTGCTGTCCCTCTACTCCTCTCTTCAGATAATACAGAATCTTGTCTGTCCTGAGCCTCCTTATTTATATCGACCGTTTCTCCTCAGACCCGTCCTCTCCACAGCGTGTCTAGAGCTGTGCGGTCTGTGCTCGCCTCATACAATGGAGGTGTGGTAGGAAGACAATAGTCCGTGCTGTCCCTCTACTCCTCTCTTCAGATAATACAGAATCTTGTCTGTCCTGAGCCTCCTTATTTATATTGACCGTTTCTCCTCAGACCCGTCCTCTCCACAGCGTGTCTAGAGCTGTGCGGTCTGTGCTCGCCTCATACAATGGAGGTGTGGTAGGAAGACAATAGTCCGTGCTGTCCCTCTACTCCTCTCCTCAGATAATACAGAATCTTGTCTGTCCTGAGCCTCCTTATTTATATCGACCGTTTCTCCTCACAGACCCGTCCTCTCCACAGCGTGTCTAGAGCTGTGCGGTCTGTAGTCGCCTCATACAATGGAGGAGTGGTAGGAAGACAATAGTCCGTGCTGTCCCTCTACTCCTCTCTTCAGATAACACAGAATCTTGTCTGTCCTGAGCCTCCTTATTTATATCGACCGTTTCTCCTCAGACCCGTCCTCTCCACAGCGTGTCTAGAGCTGCGCGGTCTGTACTCGCCTCATACAATGGAGGTGTGGTAGGAAGACAATAGTCCGTGCTGTCCCTCTAGTCCTCTCTTCAGATAATGCAGAATCTTGTCTGTCCTGAGCCTCCTTATTTATATCGACCGTTTCTCCTCAGACCCGTCCTCTCCACAGCGTGTCTAGAGCTGCGCGGTCTGTGCTCGCCTCATACAATGGAGGTGTGGTAGGAAGACAATAGTCCGTGCTGTCCCTCTACTCCTCTCCTCAGATAACACAGAATCTTGTCTGTCCTGAGCCTCCTTATTTACATCGACCGTTTCTCCTCACAGACCCGTCCTCTCCACAGCGTGTCTAGAGCTGTGCGGTCTGTACTCACCTCATACAATGGAGGTGTGATAGGAAGACAATAGTCCGTGCTGTCCCTCTAGTCCTCTCTTCAGATAATGCAGAATCTTGTCTGTCCTGAGCCTCCTTATTTATATCGACCGTTTCTCCTCACAGACCCGTCCTCTCCACAGCGTGTCTAGAGCTGTGCGGTCTGTACTCGCCTCATACAATGGAGGTGTGGTAGGAAGACAATAGTCCGTGCTGTCCCTCTACTCCTCTCCTCAGATAACACAGAATCTTGTCTGTCCTGAGCCTCCTTATTTATATCGACCGTTTCTCCTCACAGACCCGTCCTCTCCACAGCGTGTCTAGAGCTGTGCGGTCTGTACTCGCCTCATACAATGGAGGTGTGGTAGGAAGACAATAGTCCGTGCTGTCCCTCTACTCCTCTCCTCAGATAACACAGAATCTTGTCTGTCCTGAGCCTCCTTATTTATATCGACCGTTTCTCCTCACAGACCCGTCCTCTCCACAGCGTGTCTAGAGCTGCGCGGTCTGTGCTCACCTCATACAATGGAGGTGTGGTAGGAAGACAATAGTCCGTGCTGTCCCTCTACTCCTCTCTTCAGATAATACAGAATCTTGTCTGTCCTGAGCCTCCTTATTTACATCGACTGTTTCTCCTCACAGACCCGTCCTCTCCACAGCGTGTCTAGAGCTGTGCGGTCTGTACTCACCTCATACAATGGAGGTGTGATAGGAAGACAATAGTCCGTGCTGTCCCTCTACTCCTCTCTTCAGATAATACAGAATCTTGTCTGTCCTGAGCCTCCTTATTTACATCGACCGTTTCTCCTCACAGACCCGTCCTCTCCACAGCGTGTCTAGAGCTGTGCGGTCTGTACTCATCTCATACAATGGAGGTGTGATAGGAAGACAATAGTCCGTGCTGTCCCTCTACTCCTCTCTTCAGATAATACAGAATCTTGTCTGTCCTGAGCCTCCTTATTTATATCGACCGTTTCTCCTCAGACCCGTCCTCTCCACAGCGTGTCTAGAGCTGCGCGGTCTGTACTCGCCTCATACAATGGAGGTGTGGTAGGAAGACAATAGTCCGTGCTGTCCCTCTACTCCTCTCTTCAGATAATACAGAATCTTGTCTGTCCTGAGCCTCCTTATTTATATCGACCGTTTCTCCTCAGACCCGTCCTCTCCACAGCGTGTCTAGAGCTGCGCGGTCTGTACTCGCCTCATACAATGGAGGTGTGGTAGGAAGACAATAGTCCGTGCTGTCCCTCTAATCCTCTCCTCAGATAATACAGAATCTTGTCTGTCCTGAGCCTCCTTATTTATATCGACCGTTTCTCCTCAGACCCGTCCTCTCCACAGCGTGTCTAGAGCTGTGCGGTCTGTGCTCGCCTCATACAATGGAGGTGTGGGAGGAAGACAATAGTCCGTGCTGTCCCTCTACTCCTCTCTTCAGATAATGCAGAATCTTGTCTGTCCTGAGCCTCCTTATTTATATCGACCGTTTCTCCTCAGACCCGTCCTCTCCACAGCGTGTCTAGAGCTGCGCGGTCTGTGCTCACCTCATACAATGGAGGTGTGGGAGGAAGACAATAGTCCGTGCTGTCCCTCTAATCCTCTCTTCAGATAATACAGAATCTTGTCTGTCCTGAGCCTCCTTATTTATATCGACCGTTTCTCCTCACAGACCCGTCCTCTCCACAGCGTGTCTAGAGCTGTGCGGTCTGTGCTCGCCTCATACAATGGAGGTGTGGTAGGAAGACAATAGTCCGTGCTGTCCCTCTACTCCTCTCTTCAGATAATACAGAATCTTGTCTGTCCTGAGCCTCCTTATTTATATCGACCGTTTCTCCTCACAGACCCGTCCTCTCCACAGCGTGTCTAGAGCTGCGCGGTCTGTGCTCGCCTCATACAATGGAGGTGTGGGAGGAAGACAATAGTCCGTGCTGTCCCTCTACTCCTCTCTTCAGATAACACAGAATCTTGTCTATCCTGAGCCTCCTTATTTATATCGACCGTTTCTCCTCACAGACCCGTCCTCGCCACAGCGTGTCTAGAGCTGTGCGGTCTGTACTCGCCTCATACAATGGAGGTGTGGTAGGAAGACAATAGTCCGTGCTGTCCCTCTACTCCTCTCTTCAGATAATACAGAATCTTGTCTGTCCTGAGCCTCCTTATTTATATCGACCGTTTCTCCTCACAGACCAGTCCTCTCCACAGCGTGTCTAGAGCTGCGCGGTCTGTACTCGCCTCATACAATGGAGGTGTGGTAGGAAGACAATAGTCCGTGCTGTCCCTCTACTCCTCTCCTCAGATAATACAGAATCTTGTCTGTCCTGAGCCTTTCTTATTTATATCGACCGTTTCTCCTCACAGACCCGTCCTCTCCACAGCGTGTCTAGAGCTGTGCGGTCTGTACTCGCCTCATACAATGGAGGTGTGGTAGGAAGACAATAGTCCGTGCTGTCCCTCTACTCCTCTCCTCAGATAATACAGAATCTTGTCTGTCCTGAGCCTCCTTATTTATATCGACCGTTTCTCCTCAGACCCGTCCTCTCCACAGCGTGTCTAGAGCTGCGCGGTCTGTGCTCGCCTCATACAATGGAGGTGTGGTAGGAAGACAATAGTCCGTGCTGTCCCTCTACTCCTCTCCTCAGATAATACAGAATCTTGTCTGTCCTGAGCCTCCTTATTTATATCGACCGTTTCTCCTCACAGACCCGTCCTCTCCACAGCGTGTCTAGAGCTGCGCGGTCTGTGCTCGCCTCATACAATGGAGGTGTGGTAGGAAGACAATAGTCCGTGCTGTCCCTCTACTCCTCTCTTCAGATAATACAGAATCTTGTCTGTCCTGAGCCTCCTTATTTATATCGACCGTTTCTCCTCAGACCCGTCCTCTCCACAGCGTGTCTAGAGCTGCGCGGTCTGTGCTCACCTCATACAATGGAGGTGTGGTAGGAAGACAATAGTCCGTGCTGTCCCTCTACTCCTCTCTTCAGATAATACAGAATCTTGTCTGTCCTGAGCCTCCTTATTTATATCGACCGTTTCTCCTCACAGACCCGTCCTCTCCACAGCGTGTCTAGAGCTGCGCGGTCTGTGCTCGCCTCATACAATGGAGGTGTGGTAGGAAGACAATAGTCCGTGCTGTCCCTCTACTCCTCTCCTCAGATAATACAGAATCTTGTCTGTCCTGAGCCTCCTTATTTATATCGACCATTTCTCCTCACAGACCCGTCCTCTCCACAGCGTGTCTAGAGCTGCGCGGTCTGTGCTCGCCTCATACAATGGAGGTGTGGTAGGAAGACAATAGTCCGTGCTGTCCCTCTACTCCTCTCTTCAGATAATACAGAATCTTGTCTGTCCTGAGCCTCCTTATTTATATCGACCGTTTCTCCTCAGACCCGTCCTCTCCACAGCGTGTCTAGAGCTGCGCGGTCTGTGCTCACCTCATACAATGGAGGTGTGGTAGGAAGACAATAGTCCGTGCTGTCCCTCTACTCCTCTCCTCAGATAATACAGAATCTTGTCTGTCCTGAGCCTCCTTATTTATATCTACCATTTCTCCTCACAGACCCGTCCTCTCCACAGCGTGTCTAGAGCTGCGCGGTCTGTGCTCGCCTCATACAATGGAGGTGTGGTAGGAAGACAATAGTCCGTGCTGTCCCTCTACTCCTCTCCTCAGATAATACAGAATCTTGTCTGTCCTGAGCCTCCTTATTTATATCGACCGTTTCTCCTCACAGACCCGTCCTCTCCACAGCGTGTCTAGAGCTGTGCGGTCTGTGCTCGCCTCATACAATGGAGGTGTGGTAGGAAGACAATAGTCCGTGCTGTCCCTCTACTCCTCTCCTCAGATAATACAGAATCTTGTCTGTCCTGAGCCTCCTTATTTATATCGACCATTTCTCCTCACAGACCCGTCCTCTCCACAGCGTGTCTAGAGCTGTGCGGTCTGTGCTCGCCTCATACAATGGAGGTGTGGTAGGAAGACAATAGTCCGTGCTGTCCCTCTACTCCTCTCTTCAGATAATACAGAATCTTGTCTGTCCTGAGCCTCCTTATTTATATCGACCATTTCTCCTCACAGACCCGTCCTCTCCACAGCGTGTCTAGAGCTGCGCGGTCTGTGCTCGCCTCATACAATGGAGGTGTGGTAGGAAGACAATAGTCCGTGCTGTCCCTCTACTCCTCTCTTCAGATAATACAGAATCTTGTCTGTCCTGAGCCTCCTTATTTATATCGACCGTTTCTCCTCAGACCCGTCCTCTCCACAGCGTGTCTAGAGCTGCGCGGTCTGTACTCGCCTCATACAATGGAGGTGTGGTAGGAAGACAATAGTCCGTGCTGTCCCTCTGCTCCTCTCTTCAGATAATACAGAATCTTGTCTGTCCTGAGCCTCCTTATTTATATCGACCATTTCTCCTCACAGACCCGTCCTCTCCACAGCGTGTCTAGAGCTGTGCGGTCTGTGCTCGCCTCATACAATGGAGGTGTGGTAGGAAGACAATAGTCCGTGCTGTCCCTCTACTCCTCTCCTCAGATAATACAGAATCTTGTCTGTCCTGAGCCTCCTTATTTATATCGACCGTTTCTCCTCAGACCCGTCCTCTCCACAGCGTGTCTAGAGCTGCGCGGTCTGTACTCGCCTCATACAATGGAGGTGTGGTAGGAAGACAATAGTCCGTGCTGTCCCTCTACTCCTCTCTTCAGATAATACAGAATCTTGTCTGTCCTGAGCCTCCTTATTTATATCGACCGTTTCTCCTCACAGACCCGTCCTCTCCACAGCGTGTCTAGAGCTGTGCGGTCTGTGCTCGCCTCATACAATGGAGGTGTGGTAGGAAGACAATAGTCCGTGCTGTCCCTCTACTCCTCTCCTCAGGTAATACAGAATCTTGTCTGTCCTGAGCCTCCTTATTTATATCGACCGTTTCTCCTCAGACCCGTCCTCTCCACAGCGTGTCTAGAGCTGCACGGTCTGTACTCGCCTCATACAATGGAGGTGTGGTAAGAAGACAATAGTCCGTGCTGTCCCTCTACTCCTCTCTTCAGATAATACAGAATCTTGTCTGTCCTGAGCCTCCTTATTTATATCGACCGTTTCTCAAGAAAACACTGCTCTGTTCCCTCAAACCTCTCTCACAGATGTTTTTTCCTGGTTGTCATGGACACCACTCCCTTTTCCCAGCATTCCCTGGAGCTCCACAGCTACTTCCTGTTTCCTTTATACATTAATCCCGCTAGTTGCTGCTGATTCTATATCACACAGCTTCTATGGGTCACAATAAGACACAATGTAACAGCAGAATAGTGACTGCAGCTCCGGGGGTGACTGGAGGATAAGACACCATGTAATAGCAAAATAGTGACTGCAGCTCTGGAGGTGACTGGAGGATAAGACACGATGTAACAGCAGAATAGTGACTGCAGCTCCGGGGGTGACTGGAGGATAAGTCACAATGTAACAGCAGAATAGTGACTGCAGCTCTGGAGGTGACTGGAGGATAAGTCACAATGTAACAGCAGAATAGTGACTGCAGCTCTGGAGGTGACTGGAGGATAAGACACGATGTAACAGCAGAATAGTGACTGCAGCTCCGGGGGTGACTGGAGGATAAGGCACGATGTAACAGCAGAATAGTGACTGCAGCTCTGGGGGATAACACATGACATAACAGCAGAATAGTGACTGCAGCTCTGGGGGATAAGACACGATGTAACAGCAGAATTGTGACTGCAGCTCTGGAGGTGACTGGAGGATAAGACATGATGTAACAGCAGAACAGTGAGTGCAGCACTGGAGGATAAGACACGATGTAACAGCAGAACAGTGAGTGCAGCTCTGGAGGTGACTGGAGGATAAGACATGATATAACAGCAGAACAGTGAGTGCAGCACTGGAGGATAAGACACAATGTAACAGCAGAACAGTGAGTGCAGCACTGGAGGATAAGACACGATGTAACAGCAGAACAGTGAGTGCAGCTCTGGAGGATAAGACATGATATCACAGCAGAACAGTGAGTGCAGCACTGGAGGATAAGACACGATGTAACAGCAGAACAGTGAGTGCAGCTCTGGAGGATAAGACATGATATAACAGCAGAACAGTGAGTGCAGCTCTGGAGGATAAGACATGATATAACAGCAGAACAGTGAGTGCAGCACTGGAGGATAAGACACGATGTAACAGCAGAACAGTGAGTGCAGCTCTGGAGGTGCGTGGAGGATAAGACATGATATAACAGCAGAACAGTGAGTGCAGCACTGGAGGATAAGACACGATGTAACAGCAGAACAGTGAGTGCAGCTCTGGAGGATAAGACATGATATAACAGCAGAACAGTGAGTGCAGCACTGGAGGATAAGACACGATGTAACAGCAGAACAGTGAGTGCAGCTCTGGAGGTGCGTGGAGGATAAGACATGATGTAACAGCAGAACAGTGAGTGCAGCTCTGGAGGTGAGTGAAGGGTCTATTTATTACACATCCCATCATGCACTGGACACCAGACAGTTGATACAATAAGAGGAGTTTATTGAGGACATTGCTGGGTTACATGTATTGGAAGCTATAATGTCGGGGGGCCATCCACGATTATACCCCCCACTGTCCGCCTCTCTGTGCACACACCGCGGATTGTGCTCCACCCGCGACCGGAGGAAACAGTCAGAAATTCACAGTAAAATACTTCAGAGCAGGAAATCCTGGAAACCATCAGCAGCGGCCGCCAGGGAAGTGCACAAGAAATCCTGGAAACAGTCAGCAGTGGCCGCCAGGGAAGTGCACGAGAAATCCTGTAAACAGTCAGCAGTGGCCGCCAGGGAAGTGCATGAGAAATCCTGGAAACAGTCAGCAGCGGCCGCCAGGGAAGTGCATGAGAAATCCTGGAAACAGTCAGCAGCAGCTGCCAGGAAAGTGCACGAGAAATCCTGGAAACAGTCAGTAGCAGCCGCCAGGAAAGTGCATAAGAAATCCTGGAAACAGTCAGCAGCGACCGGTGACGGGTCACGTGAGCGGCAGCAGCAGTGCTGAACACTTCAATATCCCCCTCTCCCTGTGGCCCTACGTACATTATATACTCCACCGATACTCGCTGATAGTGTCCATGCACTTAGATCCCCAGCCACTGCTTGCTGACAGTTTGCAGGCCGGCGGCGGCGCTTGCTGACAGTTTCAAGGCCGGCAGACGCTTGCTGACAGTCTCCAGGGGCTCAGATCCCCCAGCTGCTACTTGCTGACAGTTTCCAGGCCGGTGGTCGCTTGCTGACAGTCTCCAGGGGCTCAGATCCCCCAGCCACTGCTTGCTGACAGTTTCCAGGTCGGCGCTCACTGACTGCGATTATTATGTCCCTCGATACATTATAATGTGATTATGGCGTTAATATGTCAGAGGATGATGGGAGTAGTCGTCCTGCGCTGCCGCTTCATATGGCAAATCTAACACTGACCGGTGCGGCCCCTCCCCCGCAGGACTCCGCTGGGAGGTGTAGTTCTCCTGCCTGAAATCAAAATAATGGAAGGCAGAGGATGCTGGGAGTTGTAGTTCCCCAGCTGCAGGGAGGGCGGAGCCTAAAAGTGCGCGGCGCAGAAATGAGCGGAAAATCTCTTTCTTGGCACAAATCTCAAAGGTGAATTGTCACAAAATAAAAATTTATTATTACTGCAAATTAAAAAACAAAATCTGGAGCAGAAAGTTCTAGAAGGGTCCGGACCCCGGGGGATCGGCCATGCAAAGCCGCGTGCACCGCCGTCACCGCGCAAAACAGCCGAAAATCGGGGATAAAAAAGGTAAAAAAACGGCGGCTCTGGGAGAAAATCTGTAGAAATATAGAAGATCTGGAACTTTCCGACCGAGAAAAACGGAAAAGAGAGGAAAGAAACATGCGCTAATCACCCCCACCCCAAGACCTCGGAGGGGGGCGCGTACCGTACCGCGGCCGCCGGGGGCCGGACCGCCTGCCAGGTCCCCGAACCCGGGCGCCCAGGACCCTCCAGGGCACAACATTCGCTTCTCATGATATTATAACCCCGGAATTTTCAGGATTTTCCGGATATTATTAAACATTTGAAATTTCCGGGCGCTGGCGCTGGGGGGTCAGGGCGCGCTCTGCAGGCTGGGGTGCACAAACTGCTGGTTAATGTAGGAGAAGCCCTCGAAGTCGGCCTGGTCAATGTTAGAGATGACCAGCTGGTCGGGGGGCGTCAGCACCGGCTGCCCGCGGGTGAAGAACTTGTCGAAATTCTCCGCTCCTTTACCGCACTGCGGGGAGAGAAGAGACAAAGTATCAGTGGCAGCGCGACAAGGCGCAACGTATCAGGGGCAGCGCAACAGGACACAATGTATCAGCGACAGCGCAAAAGGACACTATATCAGCGACAGCGCAACAAGGCGCAATCTACAGTGCCTACAAGTAGTATTCAACCCCCTGCAGATTACACCTGTGTATACAGTGCCTACAAGTAGTATTCAACCCCCTGCAGATTTAGCAGGTTACACATTCGGAGGTAACTTGGCATTGTGACATTTGGACTGTAGATCAGCCTGGAAGTGTGAAATGCAGCAAAAAAGAATGTTATTTCTTTTTTTTATTTTTTTTTTAAATTGTGAAAAGTTTATTCAGAGGTCATTTATTATTCAACCCCTCAATCCACCAGAATTCTGTTTGGTTCCCCTAAAGTATTAAGAAGTATTTCAGGCACAAAGAACAATGAGCTTCACATGTTTGGATTAATTATCTCTTTTTCCAGCCTTTTCTGACTAATTAAGACCCTCCCCAAACTTGTGAACAGCACTCATACTTGGTCAACATGGGAAAGACAAAGGAGCATTCCAAGGCCATCAGAGACAAGATCGTGGAGGGTCACAAGGCTGGCAAGGGGTACAAAACCCTTTCCAAGGAGTTGGGCCTACCTGTCTCCACTGTTGGGAGCATCATCCGGAAGTGGAAGGCTTATGGAACTACTGTTAGCCTTCCACGGCCTGGACAGCCTTTGAAAGTTTCCTCCCGTGCCGAGGCCAGGCTTGTCCGAAGAGTCAAGGCTAACCCAAGGACAACAAGGAAGGAGCTCCGGGAAGATCTCATGGCAGTGGGGACATTGGTTTCAGTCAATACCATAAGTAACGTACTCCACCGCAATGGTCTCCGTTCCAGACGAGCTCGTAAGGTACCTTTACTTTCAAAGCGTCATGTCAAGGCTCGTCTACAGTTTGCTCATGATCACTTGGAGGACTCTGAGACAGCCTGGTTCAAGGTTCTCTGGTCTGATGAGACCAAGATCGAGATCTTTGGTGCCAACCACACACGTGACGTTTGGAGACTGGATGGCACTGCATACGACCCCAAGAATACCATCCCTACAGTCAAGCATGGTGGTGGCAGCATCATGCTGCGAGGCTGTTTCTCAGCCAAGGGGCCTGGCCATCTGGTCCGCATCCATGGGAAGATGGATAACACGGCCTACCTGGAGATTTTGGCCAAGAACCTCTGCTCCTCCATCAAGGATCTTAAGATGGGTCGTCATTTCATCTTCCAACAAGACAACGACCCAAAGCACTCAGCCAAGAAAACCAAGGCCTGGTTCAAGAGGGAACAAATCAAGGTGTTGCAGTGGCCTAGTCAGTCTCCTGACCTTAACCCAATTGAAAACTTGTGGAAGGAGCTCAAGATTAAAGTCCACATGAGACACCCAAAGAACCTAGATAACTTGGAGAAGATCTGCATGGAGGAGTGGGCCAAGATAACTCCAGAGACCTGTGCCGGCCTGATCAGGTCTTATAAAAGACGATTATTAGCTGTAATTGCAAACAAGGGTTATTCCACAAAATATTACACCTAGGGGTTGAATAATAATTGACCCACACTTTTATGTTGAAAATGTATTAAAATTTAACTGAGCAACAAAACTTGTTGGTTTGTAAGATTTATGCATCTGTTAATAAATCCTGCTCTTGTTTGAAGTTTGCATCTTATCAAACCTGCTAAATCTGCAGGGGGTTGAAGACTACTTGTAGGCACTGTACATATTATAAATCTGCAGGGGGTGAAGACTACTTGTAGGCACTGTACATATTATAAATCTGCAGGGGGCTGAAGACTACTTGTAGGCACTGTACATATTATAAATCTGCAGGGGGTTGAAGACTACTTGTAGGCACTGTACATATTATAAATCTGCAGGGGGTTGAAGACTACTTGTAGGCACTGTACATATTATAAATCTGCAGGGGGTGAAGACTACTTGTAGGCACTGTACATATTATAAATCTGCAGGGGGCTGAATACTACTTGTAGGCACTGTACATATTATAAATCTGCAGGGGGTTGAATACTACTTGTAGGCACTGTACATATTATAAATCTGCAGGGGGTTGAATACTACTTGTAGGCACTGTACATATTATAAATCTGCAGGGGGTTGAATACTACTTGTAGGCACTGTACATATTATAAATCTGCAGGGGGTTGAAGACTACTTGTAGGCACTGTACATATTATAAATCTGCAGGGGGTTGAATACTACTTGTAGGCACTGTACATATAAATCTGCAGGGGGTTGAATACTACTTGTAGGCACTGTATATATTATAAATCTGCAGGGGGTTGAAGACTACTTGTAGGCACTGTACATATTATAAATCTGCAGGGGGTTGAATACTACTTGTAGGCACTGTACATATTATAAATCTGCAGGGGGTTGAATACTACTTGTAGGCAGTGTACATATTATAAATCTGCAGGGGGTTGAATACTACTTGTAGGCACTGTACATATTATAAATCTGCAGGGGGTTGAAAACTACTTGTAGGCACTGTACATATTATAAATCTGCAGGGGGTTGAAGACTACTTGTAGGCACTGTACATATTATAAATCTGCAGGGGGTGAAGACTACTTGTAGGCACTGTACATAATATAAATCTGCAGGGGGTTGAATACTTCTTGTAGGCACTGTACATATTATAAATCTGCAGGGGGTTGAAGACTACTTGTAGGCACTGTACATATTATAAATCTGCAGGGGGTTGAAGACTACTTGTAGGCACTGTACATATTATAAATCTGCAGGGGGTGAAGACTACTTGTAGGCACTGTACATAATATAAATCTGCAGGGGGTTGAATACTACTTGTAGGCACTGTACATATTATAAATCTGCAGGGGGTTGAAGACTACTTGTAGGCACTGTACATATTATAAATCTGCAGGGGGTTGAATACTACTTGTAGGCACTGTACATATTATAAATCTGCAGGGAGTTGAATACTACTTGTAGGCACTGTACATATTATAAATCTGCAGGGGGTTGAAGACTACTTGTAGGCACTGTACATATTATAAATCTGCAGGGGGTTGAAGACTACTTGTAGGCACTGTACATATTATAAATCTGCAGGGGGTTGAATACTACTTGTAGGCACTGTACATATTATAAATCTGCAGGGGGTTGAAGACTACTTGTAGGCACTGTACATATTATAAATCTGCAGGGGGTTGAAGACTACTTGTAGGCACTGTATAATCTGCAGGGGGTTGAAGACTACTTGTAGGCACTGTATAATCTGCAGGGGGTTGAAGACTACTTGTAGGCACTGTACATATTATAAACCTGCAGGGGGTTGAAGACTACTTGTAGGCACTGTACATATTATAAATCTGCAGGGGGTTGAATACTACTTGTAGGCACTGTACATATTATAAATCTGCAGGGGGTTGAATACTACTTGTAGGCACTGTACATATTATAAATCTGCAGGGGGTTGAATACTACTTGTAGGCACTGTACATATTATAAATCTGCAGGGGGTTGAATACTACTTGAAGGCACTGTATGTATTATAAATCTGCAGGGGGTTGAATACTACTTGTAGGCACTGTACATATTATAAATCTGCAGGGGGTTGAAGACTACTTGTAGGCACTGTACATATTATAAATCTGCAGGGGGTTGAATACTACTTGAAGGCACTGTATGTATTATAAATCTGCAGGGGGTTGAAGACTACTTGTAGGCACTGTACATATTATAAATCTGCAGGGGGTTGAAGACTACTTGTAGGCACTGTACATATTATAAATCTGCAGGGGGTTGAATACTACTTGTAGGCACTGTACATATTATAAATCTGCAGGGGGTTGAATACTACTTGTAGGCACTGTACATATTATAAATCTGCAGGGGGTTGAAGACTACTTGTAGGCACTGTACATATTATAAATCTGCAGGGGGTTAAATACTACTTGAAGGCACTGTATGTATTATAAATCTGCAGGGGGTTGAATACTACTTGTAGGCACTGTACATATTATAAATCTGCAGGGGGTTGAATACTACTTGAAGGCACTGTATGTATTATAAATCTGCAGGGGGTTGAATACTACTTGTAGGCACTGTACATATTATAAATCTGCAGGGGGTTGAAGACTACTTGTAGGCACTGTACATATTATAAATCTGCAGGGGGTTGAATACTACTTGTAGGCACTGTACATATTATAAATCTGCAGGGGGTTGAATACTACTTGTAGGCACTGTACATATTATAAATCTGCAGGGGGTTGAATACTACTTGAAGGCACTGTATGTATTATAAATCTGCAGGGGGTTGAAGACTACTTGTAGGCACTGTATATATTATAAATCTGCAGGGGGTTGAAGACTACTTGTAGGCACTGTACATATTATAAATCTGCAGGGGGTTGAAGACTACTTGTAGGCACTGTACATATTATAAATCTGCAGGGGGTTGAATACTACTTGTAGGCACTGTACATATTATAAATCTGCAGGGGGTTGAAGACTACTTGTAGGCACTGTATAAGCAGCAGCGCGACAGGACGCAAAGTATCAGCTGCAGCGTGACAAGGCGCAATCTATAAGCGGCAGCCGATGGAGCAGACACAATGTATCAGATACAGCACAACATTCCTCTGCTCTTAAAGGGGCAGCACACAACTGGAGCTCAGACATAACGGGATTATATATATCCCCCTCCTCCGGCCCAGCGGTGGCAGATCACGAGGGGAGTGACGGGGCTGTGATCACACCTTAGCTTTATATAGAGGCACGAAGAACACATCACATCCGCGCAACTCCGGGGGTGAGCGGAGGAAAACTGACAGACGTCATCTGCTGCACACCATGTGCTGCGCTCCAGTCACAGCCAGAGCTGCACATCACGTCTATAGTCCAGTCACAGCCAGAACTGCACTCCACGTCTGAGTGTTATTGGAGCGCAGCTCTGGGTGTGAGTAGAGTTCAGGCTCACAGTCTGAGATTGGCCCCCATCGTCAGCCCGGGGCCCCTGTATCTCACCATCAGCCCGGAGCCCCTGTATCTCACCCGGGGTCCCCCCCCATCATCAGCCCGGAGCCCCTGTATCTCACCCGGAGCCCCTGTATCTCACCCGGGGTCCCCCCCCCATCATCAGCCCGGAGCCCCTGTATCTCACCCGCGTTCCCCCCCCCCCATCATCAGCCCGGAGCCCCTGTATCTCACCATCAGCCCGAAGCCCCTGTATCTCACCCGGAGCCCTTGTATCTCACCATCAGCCCGGAGCCCCTGTATCTCACCCGGAGTCCCCCGCCATCATCAGCCTGGAGCCCCTGTATCTCACCATCAGCCCGGGGCCCCTGTATCTCACCCGGAGCCCCTGTATCGCACCCGGAGCCCCTGTATCGCACCCGGAGCCCCTGTATCTCACCATCAGCCCGGGGCCCCTGTATCTCACCCGGAGCCCCTGTATCTCACCCGGAGCCCCTGTATCTCACCATCAGCCCGAAGCCCCTGTATCTCACCATCAGCCCGGGGCCCCTGTATCTCACCCGGAGCCCCTGTATCTCACCATCAGCCCGGGGCCCCTGTATCTCACCCGGAGCCCCTGTATCTCACCATCAGCCCGGAGCCCCTGTATCTCACCCCCTGGGGCGCTTACCACTTTTGGCTTGAATGGTGGCTGGATCTCGCGGTTCTCCAGCTTCTCCCAGTCGATCCTCCTGAAGAAGGCGTGCTCTCGGATGTCGCGCTCGCCCTCCAGCCCGCAGCCCAGGCGCTTCACTGGGTGTTTGGTCATCAGCTGTGAAAACAGGAGAAGGTGGGTGTGCGGCTCGCCCCGCGGGGCATAAAGCAGGTGGTTGTGCGGCTCGCTCTATGGGGCATGAAGCAGGTGGGTGTGCGGCTCGCTCTATGGGGCATGAAGCAGGTGGGTGTGCGGCTCGCTCTATGGGGCATAAAGCAGGTGGGTGTGCGGCTCGCTCTATGGGGCATAAAGCAGGTGGGTGTGCGGCTCGCTCTATGGGGCATGAAGCAGGTGGGTGTGCGGCTCGCTCTATGGGGCATGAAGCAGGTGGGTGTGCGGCTCGCTCTATGGGGCATGAAGCAGGTGGGTGTGCGGATCGCTCTACGGGGCATGAAGCAGGTGGGTGTGCGGATCGCTCTACGGGGCATGAAGCAGGTGGTTGTGCGGATCGCTCTACGGGGCATGAAGCAGGTGGGTGTGCGGATCGCTCTACGGGGCATGAAGCAGGTGGGTGTGCGGATCACTCTTCGGGGCATGAAGCAGGTGGGTGTGCGGATCACTCTACGGGGCATGAAGCAGGTGGGTGTGCGGATCACTCTACGGGGCATGAAGCAGGTGGGTGTGCGGATCGCTCTACGGGGCATGAAGCAGGTGGGTGTGCGGATCACTCTACGGGGCATGAAGCAGGTGGGTGTGCGGATCACTCTACGGGGCATGAAGCAGGTGGGTGTGCGGATCACTCTATGGGGCATGAAGCAGGTGGCGCAGGATAATGTATGGGGACAGTTGGAGGCCGCGCACATGTCCAGGTCACCGCAGCATCGCCAGCACCCACAGACCTGAACACCGGCGAAGTGCAAAGGGAAGAAAGAGTTAACCCAATGGCTGAGCATTGACTGGTTTCTATGGAGACGCAGCGACCGGCCAGCGGAGACGCAGCCCGTCACCAGGAGACACAAAGTAACAAGAACCGCAGCGAGCGCAGGCCCCGGATCCCACCTCAATACAGGGGGGCCCAGACTGGTGCAGTGCAGCAGCCCCTCAGCTGTGCGCAGCAACCCCTCAGCTGTGCGCAGCAACCCCTCAGCTGTGCGCAGCAACCCCTCAGCTGTGCGCAGCAACCCCTCAGCTGTGCGCAGCAACCCCTCAGCTGTGCGCAGCAACCCCTCAGCTGTGCGCAGCAACCCCTCAGCTGTGCGCAGCAACCCCTCAGCTGTGCGCAGCAACCCCCTCTTACCCCTTTACAGATGGACACGGCCTCCTTGGACATGGACTTGGGATACGAGACGTTGTGTTCCATGATTGACTGGAAGAGCTCATCCTCATCCTCACCATCGAAGGGCGGCTGCGGGAGAGGACATGCGCCATTGTGAATATGTATATATCTATCCATACACTACAGAGGAGGACACTGTATACATATATATCCCTACACTACAGAGGAGGACACTGTATACATATATATCCCTACACTACAGAGGAGGACACTGTATACATATATATCTCTACACTACAGAGGAGGACACTGTATACATATATATCTCTACACTACAGAGGAGGACACTGTATACATATATATCCCTACACTACAGAGGAGGACACTGTATAAATATATATCCCTACACTACAGAGGAGGACACTGTATACATATATATCCCTACACTACAGAGGAGGACACTGTATACATATATATCTCTACACTACAGAGGAGGACACTGTATACATATATATCTCTACACTACAGAGGAGGACACTGTATACATATATATCCCTACACTACAGAGGAGGACACTGTATACATATATATCCCTACACTACAGAGGAGGACACTGTATACATATATATCCCTACACTACAGAGGAGGACACTGTATACATATATATCCCTACACTACAGAGGAGGACACTGTATACATATATATCTCTACACTACAGAGGACACTGTATACATATATATCTCTACACTACAGAGGAGGACACTGTATACATATATATTCCTACACTACAGAGGACACTGTATACATATATATCCCTACACTACAGAGGAGGACACTGTATACATATATATCTCTACACTACAGAGGAGGACACTGTATACATATATATTCCTACACTACAGAGGAGGACACTGTATACATATATATCCCTACACTACAGAGGAGGACACTGTATACATATATATCTCTACACTACAGAGGACACTGTATACATATATATCTCTACACTACAGAGGAGGACACTGTATACATATATATCCCTACACTACAGAGGAGGACACTGTATACATATATATCTCTACACTACAGAGGAGGACACTGTATACATATATATCTCTACACTACAGAGGA
Source organism: Anomaloglossus baeobatrachus (assembly GCF_048569485.1). Classification (NCBI taxonomy): domain Eukaryota; kingdom Metazoa; phylum Chordata; class Amphibia; order Anura; family Aromobatidae; genus Anomaloglossus; species Anomaloglossus baeobatrachus. The sequence continues at coordinate 282,427 of NW_027442080.1, read as the reverse complement.
GGACACTGTATACATATATATCTCTACACTACAGAGGAGGACACTGTATACATATATATCCCTACACTACAGAGGAGGACACTGTATACATATATATCCCTACACTACAGAGGAGGACACTGTATACATATATATTCCTACACTACAGAGGAGGACACTGTATACATATATATCCCTACACTACAGAGGAGGACACTGTATACATATATATCCCTACACTACAGAGGAGGACACTGTATACATATATATCCCTACACTACAGAGGAGGACACTGTATACATATATATCTCTACACTACAGAGGAGGACACTGTATACATATATATCCCTACACTACAGAGGAGGACACTGTATACATATATATCCCTACACTACAGAGGAGAACACTGTATACATATATATCCCTACACTACAGAGGAGAACACTGTATACATATATATCCCTACACTACAGAGGAGGACACTGTATACATATATATCCCTACACTACAGAGGAGGACACTGTATACATATATATCCATACACTACAGAGGAGGACACTGTATACATATATATCTTTACACTACAGAGGAGGACACTATACATATATATCTCTACACTACAGAGGAGGACACTGTATACATATATATCTCTACACTACAGAGGAGGACACTGTATACATATATATCCCTACACTACAGAGGAGGACACTGAATACATATATATCCCTACACTACAGAGGAGGACACTGTATACATATATATCTCTACACTACAGAGGAGGACACTGTATACATATATATCTCTACACTACAGAGGAGGACACTGTATACATATATATCCCTACACTACAGAGGAGGACACTGTATACATATATATCCCTACACTACAGAGGAGGACACTGTATACATATATATCTCTACACTACAGAGGAGGACACTGTGTACATATATATCCCTACACTACAGAGGAGGACACTGTATACATATATATCTCTACACTACAGAGGAGGACACTGTATACATATATATCTCTACACTACAGAGGAGGACACTGTATACATATATATCTCTACACTACAGAGGAGGACACTGTGTACATATATATCCCTACACTACAGAGGAGGACACTGTATACATATATATTCCTACACTACAGAGGAGGACACTGTATACATATATATCCCTACACTACAGAGGAGGACACTGTATACATATATATCCATACACTACAGAGGAGGACACTGTGTACATATATATCCCTACACTACAGAGGAGGACACTGTATACATATATATCTCTACACTACAGAGGAGGACACTGTATACATATATATCTCTACACTACAGAGGAGGACACTGTATACATATATATCTCTACACTACAGAGGAGGACACTGTATACATATATATCTCTACACTACAGAGGACACTGTATACATATATATCCCTACACTACAGAGAAGGACACTGTATACATATATATCCCTACACTACAGAGGAGGACACTGTATACATATATATCTCTACACTACAGAGGAGGACACTGTATACATATATATCTTTACACTACAGAGGAGGACACTGTATACATATATATCTCTACACTACAGAGGAGGACACTGTATACATATATATCTCTACACTACAGAGGAGGACACTGTATACATATATATCTCTACACTACAGAGGAGGACACTGTATACATATATATCCCTACACTACAGAGAAGGACACTGAATACATATATATCCCTACACTACAGAGGAGGACACTGTATACATATATATCTCTACACTACAGAGGAGGACACTGTATACATATATATCTCTACACTACAGAGGAGGACACTGTATACATATATATCCCTACACTACAGAGGAGGACACTGTATACATATATATCCCTACACTACAGAGGAGGACACTGTATACATATATATCCCTACACTACAGAGGAGGACACTGTGTACATATATATCCATACACTACAGAGGAGGACACTGTATACATATATATCTCTACACTACAGAGGAGGACACTGTGTACATATATATCCCTACACTACAGAGGAGGACACTGTATACATATATATCCCTACACTACAGAGGAGGACACTGTATACATATATATCCCTACACTACAGAGGAGGACACTGTATACATATATATCTCTACACTACAGAGGAGGACACTGAATACATATATATCCCTACACTACAGAGGAGGACACTGTATACATATATATCCCTACACTACAGAGGAGAACACTGTATACATATATATCCCTACACTACAGAGGAGGACACTGTATACATATATATCTCTACACTACAGAGGAGGACACTGTATACATATATATCTCTACACTACAGAGGAGGACACTGTGTACATATATATCCCTACACTACAGAGAAGGACACTGTATACATATATATCCCTACACTACAGAGGAGGACACTGTGTACATATATATCTCTACACTACAGAGGAGGACACTGTGTACATATATATCCCTACACTACAGAGGAGGACACTGTATACATATATATCTCTACACTACAGAGGACACTGTATACATATATATCTCTACACTACAGAGGAGGACACTGTATACATATATATCCCTACACTACAGAGGAGGACACTGTATACATATATATATCCCTACACTACAGAGGAGGACACTGTATACATATATATCTCTACACTACAGAGGAGGACACTGTAAACATATATATCCCTACACTACAGAGGAGGACACTGTATACATATATATCGCTACACTACAGAGGAGGACACTGTATACATATATATCCCTACACTACAGAGGAGGACACTGTATACATATATATCCCTACACTACAGAGGAGGACACTGTATACATATATATCCCTACACTACAGAGGAGGACACTGTATACATATATATCCCTACACTACAGAGGAGGACACTGTATACATATATATCCATACACTACAGAGGAGGACACTGTATACATATATATCCCTACACTACAGAGGACACTGTATACATATATATCTCTACACTACAGAGGAGGACACTGTATACATATATATCCCTACACTACAGAGGAGGACACTGTATACATCTGTAGTGTAGGGATATATATGTATACAGTGTCCTCCTCTGTAGTGTAGGGATATATATGTATACAGTGTCCTCCTCTGTAGTGTAGAGATATATATGTATACAGTGTCCTCTGTAGTGTAGGGATATATATGTATACAGTGTCCTCCTCTGTAGTGTATGGATATATATGTATACAGTGTCCTCCTCTGTAGTGTAGGGATATATATGTATACAGTGTCCTCCTCTGTAGTGTAGGGATGTATATGTATACAGTGTCCTCCTCTGTAGTGTAGGGATGTATATGTATACAGTGTCCTCCTCTGTAGTGTAGAGATATATATGTATACAGTGTCCTCCTCTGTAGTGTAGGGATATATATGTATACAGTGTCCTCCTCTGTAGTGTAGAGATATATATGTATACAGTGTCCTCCTCTGTAGTGTAGAGATATATATGTATACAGTGTCCTCCTCTGTAGTGTAGGGATATATATGTATACAGTGTCCTCCTCTGTAGTGTAGAGATATATATGTATACAGTGTCCTCCTCTGTAGTGTAGAGATATATATGTATACAGTGTCCTCCTCTGTAGTGTAGGGATATATATGTATACAGTGTCCTCCTCTGTAGTGTAGGGATGTATATGTATACAGTGTCCTCCTCTGTAGTGTAGGGATATATATGTATACAGTGTCCTCCTCTGTAGTGTAGAGATATATATGTATACAGTGTCCTCCTCTGTAGTGTAGAGATATATATGTATACAGTGTCCTCCTCTGTAGTGTAGAGATATATATGTATACAGTGTCCTCCTCTGTAGTGTAGGGATATATATGTATACAGTGTCCTCCTCTGTAGTGTAGAGATATATATGTATACACACTACAGAGGAGGACACTGTATACATATATATCCCTACACTACAGAGGAGGACACTGTATACATATATATCTCTACACTACAGAGGAGGACACTGTATACATATATATCCCTACACTACAGAGGAGGACACTGTATACATATATATCCCTACACTACAGAGGAGGACACTGTATACATATATATCTCTACACTACAGAGGAGGACACTGTATACATATATATCCCTACACTACAGAGGAGGACACTGTATACATATATATCCCTACACTACAGAGGAGAACACTGTATACATATATATCCCTACACTACAGAGGAGGACACTGTATACATATATATCCCTACACTACAGAGGAGAACACTGTATACATATATATCCCTACACTACAGAGGAGGACACTGTATACATATATATCCCTACACTACAGAGGAGGACACTGTATACATATATATCCATACACTACAGAGGAGGACACTGTATACATATATATCTCTACACTACAGAGGAGGACACTGTATACATATATATCTTTACACTACAGAGGAGGACACTGTATACATATATATCTCTACACTACAGAGGAGGACACTGTATACATATATATCTCTACACTACAGAGGAGGACACTGTATACATATATCTCTACACTACAGAGGAGGACACTGTATACATATATATCCCTACACTACAGAGGAGGACACTGAATACATATATATCCCTACACTACAGAGGAGGACACTGTATACATATATATCTCTACACTACAGAGGAGGACACTGTGTACATATATATCCCTACACTACAGAGGAGGACACTGTATACATATATATCCCTACACTACAGAGGAGGACACTGTATACATATATATCTCTACACTACAGAGGAGGACACTGTGTACATATATATCCCTACACTACAGAGGAGGACACTGTATACATATATATCCATACACTACAGAGGAGGACACTGTATACATATATATCCCTACACTACAGAGGAGGACACTGTATACATATATATCCCTACACTACAGAGGAGGACACTGTATACATATATATCTCTACACTACAGAGGAGGACACTGTATACATATATATCCCTACACTACAGAGGAGGACACTGTATACATATATATCCCTACACTACAGAGGAGGACACTGTATACATATATATCCCTACACTACAGAGGAGGACACTAGAGATATATATGTATACAGTGTCCTCCTCTGTAGTGTAGGGATATATATGTATACAGTGTCCTCCTCTGTAGTGTAGGGATATATATGTATACAGTGTCCTCCTCTGTAGTGTAGGGATATATATGTATACAGTGTCCTCCTCTGTAGTGTAGAGATATATATGTATACAGTGTCCTCCTCTGTAGTGTAGGGATATATATGTATACAGTGTCCTCCTCTGTAGTGTAGAGATATATATGTATACAGTGTCCTCCTCTGTAGTGTAGGGATATGTATACAGTGTCCTCCTCTGTAGTGTAGAGATATATATGTATACAGTGTCCTCCTCTGTAGTGTAGAGATATATATGTATACAGTGTCCTCCTCTGTAGTGTAGGGATATATATGTATACAGTGTCCTCCTCTGTAGTGTAGAGATATATATGTATACACACTACAGAGGAGGACACTGTATACATATATATCCCTACACTACAGAGGAGGACACTGTATACATATATATCTCTACACTACAGAGGAGGACACTGTATACATATATATCTCTACACTACAGAGGAGGACACTGTATACATATATATCTCTACACTACAGAGGAGGACACTGTGTACATATATATCTCTACACTACAGAGGAGGACACTGTATACATATATATCCCTACACTACAGAGGAGGACACTGTGTACATATATATCTCTACACTACAGAGGAGGACACTGTATACATATATATATCTCTACACTACAGAGGAGGACACTGTGTACATATATATCTCCACACTACAGAGGAGGACACTGTATACATATATATCCCTACACTACAGAGGAGGACACTGTATACATATATATCCCTACACTACAGAGGAGGACACTGTATACATATATATCCCTACACTACAGAGGAGGACACTGTATACATATATATCTCCACACTACAGAGGAGGACACTGTGTACATATATATCTCCACACTACAGAGGAGGACACTGTATACATATATATCCCTACACTACAGAGGAGGACACTGTATACATATATATCCCTACACTACAGAGGAGGACACTGTATACATATATATCTCTACACTACAGAGGAGGACACTGTATACATATATATCTCTACACTACAGAGGACACTGTATACATATATATCTCTACACTACAGAGGAGGACACTGTATACATATATATTCCTACACTACAGAGGACACTGTATACATATATATCCCTACACTACAGAGGAGGACACTGTATACATATATATCTCTACACTACAGAGGAGGACACTGTATACATATATATTCCTACACTACAGAGGAGGACACTGTATACATATATATCCCTACACTACAGAGGAGGACACTGTATACATATATATCTCTACACTACAGAGGACACTGTATACATATATATCTCTACACTACAGAGGAGGACACTGTATACATATATATCCCTACACTACAGAGGAGGACACTGTATACATATATATCTCTACACTACAGAGGAGGACACTGTATACATATATATCCCTACACTACAGAGGAGGACACTGTATACATATATATTCCTACACTACAGAGGAGGACACTGTATACATATATATTCCTACACTACAGAGGAGGACACTGTATACATATATATCCCTACACTACAGAGGAGGACACTGTATACATATATATTCCTACACTACAGAGGAGGACACTGTATACATATATATCCCTACACTACAGAGGAGGACACTGTATACATATATATCCCTACACTACAGAGGAGGACACTGTATACATATATATCCCTACACTACAGAGGAGGACACTGTATACATATATATCTCTACACTACAGAGGAGGACACTGTATACATATATATCCCTACACTACAGAGGAGGACACTGTATACATATATATCCCTACACTACAGAGGAGAACACTGTATACATATATATCCCTACACTACAGAGGAGAACACTGTATACATATATATCCCTACACTACAGAGGAGGACACTGTATACATATATATCCCTACACTACAGAGGAGGACACTGTATACATATATATCCATACACTACAGAGGAGGACACTGTATACATATATATCCCTACACTACAGAGGAGGACACTGAATACATATATATCCCTACACTACAGAGGAGGACACTGTATACATATATATCTCTACACTACAGAGGAGGACACTGTATACATATATATCTCTACACTACAGAGGAGGACACTGTATACATATATATCCCTACACTACAGAGGAGGACACTGTATACATATATATCCCTACACTACAGAGGAGGACACTGTATACATATATATCTCTACACTACAGAGGAGGACACTGTGTACATATATATCCCTACACTACAGAGGAGGACACTGTATACATATATATCTCTACACTACAGAGGAGGACACTGTATACATATATATCTCTACACTACAGAGGAGGACACTGTATACATATATATCTCTACACTACAGAGGAGGACACTGTATACATATATATCTCTACACTACAGAGGAGGACACTGTATACATATATATCCCTACACTACAGAGAAGGACACTGAATACATATATATCCCTACACTACAGAGGAGGACACTGTATACATATATATCCCTACACTACAGAGGAGGACACTGTATACATATATATCCCTACACTACAGAGGAGGACACTGTATACATATATATCTCCACACTACAGAGGAGGACACTGTGTACATATATATCTCCACACTACAGAGGAGGACACTGTATACATATATATCCCTACACTACAGAGGAGGACACTGTATACATATATATCCCTACACTACAGAGGAGAACACTGTATACATATATATCTCTACACTACAGAGGAGGACACTGTATACATATATATCTCTACACTACAGAGGAGGACACTGTATACATATATATCTCTACACTACAGAGGAGGACACTGTATACATATATATCCCTACACTACAGAGGAGGACACTGTATACATATATATCCCTACACTACAGAGGAGGACACTGTATACATATATATCCCTACACTACAGAGGAGGACACTGTGTACATATATATCCATACACTACAGAGGAGGACACTGTATACATATATATCTCTACACTACAGAGGAGGACACTGTGTACATATATATCCCTACACTACAGAGGAGGACACTGTATACATATATATCCCTACACTACAGAGGAGGACACTGTATACATATATATCTCTACACTACAGAGGAGGACACTGTATACATATATATCTCTACACTACAGAGGAGGACACTGTATACATATATATCCCTACACTACAGAGGAGGACACTGTATACATATATATCGCTACACTACAGAGGAGGACACTGTATACATATATATCCCTACACTACAGAGGAGGACACTGTATACATATATATCCCTACACTACAGAGGAGGACACTGTATACATATATATCCATACACTACAGAGGAGGACACTGTATACATATATATCCCTACACTACAGAGGACACTGTATACATATATATCTCTACACTACAGAGGAGGACACTGTATACATATATATCCCTACACTACAGAGGAGGACACTGTATACATCTGTAGTGTAGGGATATATATGTATACAGTGTCCTCCTCTGTAGTGTAGGGATATATATGTATACAGTGTCCTCCTCTGTAGTGTAGAGATATATATGTATACAGTGTCCTCTGTAGTGTAGGGATATATATGTATACAGTGTCCTCCTCTGTAGTGTATGGATATATATGTATACAGTGTCCTCCTCTGTAGTGTAGGGATATATATGTATACAGTGTCCTCCTCTGTAGTGTAGGGATATATATGTATACAGTGTCCTCCTCTGTAGTGTAGGGATGTATATGTATACAGTGTCCTCCTCTGTAGTGTAGGGATATATATGTATACAGTGTCCTCCTCTGTAGTGTAGAGATATATATGTATACAGTGTCCTCCTCTGTAGTGTAGGGATATATATGTATACAGTGTCCTCCTCTGTAGTGTAGAGATATATATGTATACAGTGTCCTCCTCTGTAGTGTAGAGATATATATGTATACAGTGTCCTCCTCTGTAGTGTAGGGATATATATGTATACAGTGTCCTCCTCTGTAGTGTAGGGATATATATGTATACAGTGTCCTCCTCTGTAGTGTAGAGATATATATGTATACAGTGTCCTCCTCTGTAGTGTAGGGATATATATGTATACAGTGTCCTCCTCTGTAGTGTAGGGATGTATATGTATACAGTGTCCTCCTCTGTAGTGTAGGGATATATATGTATACAGTGTCCTCCTCTGTAGTGTAGAGATATATATGTATACAGTGTCCTCCTCTGTAGTGTAGAGATATATATGTATACAGTGTCCTCCTCTGTAGTGTAGAGATATATATGTATACAGTGTCCTCCTCTGTAGTGTAGGGATATATATGTATACAGTGTCCTCCTCTGTAGTGTAGAGATATATATGTATACACACTACAGAGGAGGACACTGTATACATATATATCCCTACACTACAGAGGAGGACACTGTATACATATATATCCCTACACTACAGAGGAGGACACTGTATACATATATATCCCTACACTACAGAGGAGGACACTGTATACATATATATCCATACACTACAGAGGAGAACACTGTGTACATATATATCTCTACACTACAGAGGAGGACACTGTATACATATATATCCCTACACTACAGAGGAGGACACTGTATACATATATATCCCTACACTACAGAGGAGGACACTGTATACATATATATCCCTACACTACAGAGGAGGACACTGTATACATATATATCTCTACACTACAGAGGAGGACACTGTATACATATATATCTCTACACTACAGAGGAGGACACTGTATACATATATATCTCTACACTACAGAGGAGGACACTGTATACATATATATCCCTACACTACAGAGGAGGACACTGTATACATATATATCCCTACACTACAGAGGAGGACACTGTATACATATATATCTCTACACTACAGAGGAGGACACTGTGTACATATATATCCCTACACTACAGAGGAGGACACTGTATACATATATATCTCTACACTACAGAGGACACTGTATACATATATATCTCTACACTACAGAGGAGGACACTGTATACATATATATCCCTACACTACAGAGGAGGACACTGTATACATATATATCCCTACACTACAGAGGAGGACACTGTATACATATATATCCCTACACTACAGAGGAGGACACTGTATACATATATATCCATACACTACAGAGGAGAACACTGTGTACATATATATCTCTACACTACAGAGGAGGACACTGTATACATATATATCCCTACACTACAGAGGAGGACACTGTATACATATATATCCCTACACTACAGAGGAGGACACTGTATACATATATATCCCTACACTACAGAGGAGGACACTGTATACATATATATCTCTACACTACAGAGGAGGACACTGTATACATATATATCTCTACACTACAGAGGAGGACACTGTATACATATATATCCCTACACTACAGAGGAGGACACTGTATACATATATATCCCTACACTACAGAGGAGGACACTGTATACATATATATCTCTACACTACAGAGGAGGACACTGTGTACATATATATCCCTACACTACAGAGGAGGACACTGTATACATATATATCTCTACACTACAGAGGACACTGTATACATATATATCTCTACACTACAGAGGAGGACTGTGAGGCAAATCCCGGGATATGAAGATGAATTATGACTCCAGTCATAATCCCTCATCACTCCCTGGCAGTGCCCCCTCCCTTCTTTTCTCAGTGTTCCACTTACACCTCCATGGCCATGTCCTGTGATATGGAGATGAGGTGGTGTGGGAACAATGGACACAGGATGACTCCCTGCCGTCACCCTGTAACAAGAGTTGTATCTCATTAGCAAGGCTTGGAAATAGCCAGACAGAACGACTCCAGTAAAAAATGGTTCATATCTCGCAAGCCATATTTCCGATAAATATGGCAACCATAAAAATGGTGTCTCCGCATGTGGACGATGCCGGCACCCCCTTTTTATGGGAGCAGGACATTGGGAAATGCCCCAGGCGTGATATCAGCCAATGGGGAACTGGCAGACAGGTCATGAGTCCCCTCGTTCTGTAGCTAAATTCATAACTGTCACAATGAGAGCGTCGGCGTCCGCCTACGACGCTCCCAGGCAAAGTTATGGCCCATATTCCATGTTGGGATATTGTCCATAACTCAAGCCAGGGGTGGAGCAGTGCTCCCTCTGAGGTCACGAAGGTAGGAGGGGACCTGGATGTGCCCAGGTTGATAACCCTACTTCGGCCATTTTCCAGTGTTCTTCTGCTCGGGGGCCTGGTTGGGAAAGACCTGTGAGGGAGCTCCTGGAAACCTGGTCTACAGCGCCCCCCTGTGGCCAGACGCACAAGGTAACTGATCAAATTGCATACCTGTTTGTAACCCATGCTTTATCTGTAACTGTACTCTGACATATGTATATTCTGTAGATTCCCTATTGTATATATTGTAGTTTCTAGTGTGCTTTAGGCTGATTAAATTATATAATTAATCTTGGGCTGTTCTGTTATCTCGATCTTGAATCCCACGTCTGTGTGTTCGGCTAATAGTTACCGTGAAGCGGTTGGTGGCAGCGAGTTTGTGCCAAGGATTATTGTGGGGAGGCCAGTGAGATTCGGGGAGATTTTATATATTCCGCCCGCGGAGGTCGGGGGAATATATACCCTACTCTCACCGGGGACCCTTCAATAATCGGCATAAGTAGTATAGCGGCCTCCTTGCTTATTGTCGGGCAATTCCATAATTGGCCTGACTATAAGAGGGGCGCTAGAGAGCGCGTCACGTGCTCTGTCTGTCGGTCGGGAGGTATGAAGTAGGGGTGACCCCCACTTGTTACCCCCCGATTGTGACGTACTGGTAGCCAGCGCGGGGGATTTCTGAGTGACCCCCCCGGTGGTTTGTGACATATTGGTGGCATAGCGGTGGGATCGAGATAATAGTGTGTGTGAGTGTGAGACCCATACTCCCAGACACTAAAGACTGCCTGCAGCAGCTGTGGCTGCTGGGGTCTTCAGACCAGCTCAACACTAGAGTGTCAGAGTGCAGATACTGTAAGGTGTGTGGAGGCATCAGGTGTCAGTTCTGTGTCAGTGACCAAAAGTCTGCAAGAATGGCTGATGGCACCAGGAGCAGAGCTATGCAACTGGCCAATGCTAAGGCAGGAGCCGAAGAGAGGGAGGACGGTGCTGTGGACAGCAATGAGGAGGTTGCCCACGAGTCCTCCAGGAGCTCGACGCCAGAAAACCGTTCTGCCGAGGACATTGCGCAACCTGGCACTGCTGGACAAGATGAGGAGGAGCTCACCCAAGGTTCCTCAACGAGCCAGATGCCAGCCCTCCGCTCTGAAAGGGACAGTGAATCGCCTAGCTCTGCAGCGTGCCGCAGATCACCACGTGCCATTCCACCGAGCCTGGGAGGCTCGGATAGCCTTCTTCAAATGGCTATGGCCCTTCTCCAGGCTGGAGACCAGAAGGGCTACAAGGAACTCCTGGCAGAGCGCAGGGCAGAGCGGCAGGCAGCGCGTGACGCTGAGGCTGCGGAGCGGCACGCAGAGCGTGAGGCTGCGGAGCGAGAGCGGCAGGCAGCGCGTGAAGAGCGAGAGCGACAGGCAGACCGTGACTACCAGCTGCAGCTAGCTCAGCTCCGGCCCTCATCAGCCACATGTGACCTTCGAGACACCAAACTTCCAAAGGTCCGTGTTGAGGACTTCCCAGTGCTGGAGAAGGATGGAGACTTGGACTCTTTCTTGACTGCTTTTGAACGGACTTGCTTGCAGCACCATCTGGACAAGGACCAGTGGGCCAAATACCTGACCCCCCGTTTAAGGGGTAAGGCCCTGGATGTCCTTGGGGACTTGCCTGCTGAGGCAGATCAGGGCTACGACACCATCAAGCGGGCCCTGATCCAACAGTACAACCTCACTCCAGAGTCCTACCGCAAGAAGTTCCGGAGCCTACAGAAGGGACCAAAGGACTCCTGGGCTGACCACCGGCGGGCACTTGCCCGAGCTGCCGACCACTCGACCCAAGGCCTGCAGCTTTCCACCGGACCGGAGATCCTGGACTTGTTCATCACGGAGCAACTCTTGTGGAACTGCCCTGAGGATCTCCGCCAGTTCATCCGAGACCAGAAGCCAAAGGGGTCCACGGCTACAGCTGCCCTTGCCGATGACTACACCAACAACCGGGCCCCTGAGGCCAGGAGAGCGGCCACCAGCAGCACCTGGAGAGGGGGTAAGATGAATTCTGCGACTGCCCCACCTGCCCCTAGACTGCAGGGGGTGTCCCCCTCAACTCCCCTCTCCAGGCCCGTGGCAGAACCAAGACGGTGCCACCAGTGCAACCTACCTGGACACTTCAAGGCCATGTGCCCTCAGCGTCCCAAGGCCCCGGCTCCGTCCCCGTCCCAAGGGCCGCCCAAGGTGTATTGTGTGGGTGGGGGTGGTGGTAGGTCCCTGGACAGCTTCCAACCTGTCACCGTCGGCCGGTCTGTGACCATAGGACTGCGAGACAGCGCCTCGGAGGTGACTCTGGTGCGGCCTGAGATGGTGTCCCCCCAAGACTTGATCCCTGGAAAAACCCTCGCTGTCTCCGGGATTGGAGGCATTGACCCGGCGCTGCCTGTTGCTGACATTTATGTGGACTGGGGCGCAGGGCGAGGGGTGAGGGAGGTGGGGGTAACTGATCGGATCCCTGCAAACGTGCTACTTGGGACAGATTTGGGGCAGATAACCTCCCAGTTTGGGCCCCAACCAAGGGCTGAACCTTCAGCCCGTACTGACATGCCTCCGGACAATGTTAATGTGTTATCTATGAATGATGTAAGGGAGGAGGGAGTGAACTCTGATATTTCTGCTTGCATAGACACCATAGACACACACACAGCTGCAGCTGTGACAGGAGGGGAGGGGGTCAGAGAAAGGTGTGACAATGCCTCTACAAGTAATCAGCCTGTGAGCTGGGATCTGTTGCCCTCTGCAGGGATAAGCAGAGAGCAGGGTGCTGCAGGGGGAGGACCAGTGTGTGGGGTGGGGGCTACCACAGCAAATGTGGGGTCCCCAGAGATTTCACAGCGGGGTTCTGTTGCTGCAGGGGGGGAACAGGCAGGTGAGATTGGGGCCGGTCCAGGAGCGGAAGTGCTCCCAGGTAAGATCTCGGTGCATGGTTCCCCCACAACCGGGGTGTCAGGAAGCCAGGTAGGTCTGCCTGAACCGGCGACTTGGTCAGGAACGGAGGAGGAGCAGGCACGACCCACGGTCGCAGCGGCTGTGGCCGCTGTCACCCGCAGTGGGAGTGCTGGAAGCCAAGGGGCCTCCCGGAGGTCCGATAGCTCTTCCCCTTCTGACCAAGTGGCAGCCGAGTCAGGGGGAGGCCAGGACACAGGTCCCGGGGTACTGACTGAAGATGTGACAGTCTCGTCGATTCTGGCCACATCTAGTCAGGGGTTTCAGGCAGCGTTAGAAGCTGACGACAGCCTGAAAGCTCTTAAGGAGCAGGCGGCACAGCCTCCCTCGGACTCGGACCCGGAGCGAGTGGTCTGGGACCAAGGACGGCTGTACCGGGCCACGGTCCAGCAGGGTTCACCGGAGGCGTGGCCCAGGGACCGACAGTTGGTGGTACCCTATCCGTTCCGGACGGAGTTGTTGCGGATCGCACATGAGATTCCGATGGCCGGACACCTAGGGATCGCTAAGACCAAGGCCAGGTTAAACCAGCATTTCTACTGGCCAAAAATGGGGGCCGATGTGGCTGCCTACTGCCGTTCGTGTGAAACCTGTCAGAGAGTGGGGAAGGCGGGGCCACGCCCCAAAGCCCCACTGGTATCTCTGCCAATCATCGATGAGCCTTTCAGGAGGGTGGCTGTGGATCTGGTCGGCCCGCTGGCCATCCCCAGCAGCTCCGGGAAACGCTTCATACTGACGGTAGTGGACTATGCCACCCGGTACCCAGAAGCAGTGGCCTTGTCGTCCATTCGGGCTGACAAGGTGGCCACCGCATTGCTGGAGATTTTCTCCCGAGTGGGTTTTCCCCAGGAAATGCTCACTGACCGGGGGACCCAATTCATGTCCCAGCTGATGGAGGCCCTCTGTAAGCAAGTCCAGGTGCGACATCTGGTGGCCAGCCCGTACCATCCACAGACTAATGGCCTGTGCGAGCGGTTCAATGGCACCTTAAAGCAGATGCTTAAGATGTTGGTCGACTCCCATGGGCGTGACTGGGAGCGGTATCTCCCACACCTGTTATTTGCTTACCGGGAGGTTCCACAGGCCTCAACAGGATTCTCACCGTTTGAGCTCCTGTACGGGCGACGTGTGCGGGGCCCCCTGGCTCTGGTGAAAGAGGCTTGGGAAGGGGATTTGGCCACCCCTGGAGTGTCGGTTATCGAGTATGTCATGCGCTTCCGGGACAAAATGCAGGCCTTGACGCAACTGGTACACGACAATATGGCTCAAGCCCAGGCCGATCAGAAGCGTTGGTACGACCAGAACGCTTGTGAGAGGACCTACCAAGTGGGTCAAAAGGTGTGGGTACTGGTCCCCGTACCACAGGACAAGCTTCAGGCAGCCTGGGAAGGCCCATACCTCGTGTACCAGCAGCTCAACCCTGTAACGTACCTGGTCACCCTGGACCCTGCCCGTGGAAGGTGGAAGCCCTTCCATGTATACATGATGAAGGCACATCATGAGCGGGAGGCATGTGCGCTCCCCGTGTGCAACCTGCCCGAGGAGGGAGAAGCGGAAACCCTCTTGGATATGCTAGCCCAGGTTAGGGCAGGCGGATCCATTGAGGATGTGGAGGTTGGCCACCAGCTCTTGGAGGACCAACGGTCCCAGCTGTGGGCCACCCTACACCCCTTCCGGGGGTTGTTTACCAACCAGCCCGGAAGGACTGACTTGGCTGTCCATCACGTGGACACTGGGGATCATCCCCCGATCCGGCGTTCAGCATATCGGGTCTCCCTGGAGGTGCAGCAACACATGCGCCAGGAGATTGACGAGATGCTGAAGCTGGGGGTGATCCAGGCATCCAACAGCGCTTGGGCCTCGCCTGTAGTCCTCGTCCCTAAGAAGGACCGAACCACTCGGTTCTGCGTGGACTACAGGGGGCTCAATGCGGTCACGGTCGCCGATGCGTACCCAATGCCACGCATCGATGACCTGCTCGATCAGTTGGCCGGGGCTCAGTACCTGACCATCATGGATCTGAGCCGGGGATATTGGCAGATCCCCCTGACTCGCAAGGCCAGGGAACGCTCTGCCTTTATTACCCCATTTGGACTGTACGAGTCCACGGTGATGCCATTCGGGATGAGGAATGCCCCTGCCACTTTCCAGCGGATGGTCAACACCCTGCTCAAGGGACTTGAAGGGTACGCGGCCGCGTACCTGGATGACATTGCCGTCTTCAGTCCCACCTGGGAGGACCACCTAGAGCATCTAGCACAGGTGCTCAGGCGGATCCACCGGGCAGGTTTGACCATCAAGCCGGGAAAGTGTCAGCTGGCCATGAGCGAGGTCCAGTACCTCGGTCACCGGGTAGGTGGGAGAACACTGAAGCCCGAGCCTGAGAAAGTGGAGGCCATCGCATCCTGGCCCACCCCCAGGACCAAGAAGCAGGTGATGTCCTTCTTGGGGACCGCTGGGTACTATAGGAGGTTTGTTCCATGCTATAGTAGCCTGGCAAAGCCCTTGACGGACCTCACCAAGAAGAAGCTGCCCTCTGCAGTCGATTGGACAATGGACTGCGAGACAGCCTTCCGGGCCCTAAAGGACGCCCTGTCCAGCCCGCCCGTGCTACAGGCAGCCGACTTCACGCGGCCGTTTGTAGTACAGACCGACGCCAGTGACTTCGGCCTCGGTGCGGTGCTCAGCCAGGTGGACTCTGCGAGCCAAGAGCACCCAGTCTTGTACCTGAGCAGGAAGCTGTTACCAAGGGAAGTTGCCTATTCCACGATGGAAAAGGAGTGCCTGGCCATAGTGTGGGCCCTGCAGCGTCTGCAACCCTATCTATACGGGCGCCACTTCATCGTGGAGACGGACCACAATCCCCTCAGCTGGTTGCACACCGTCTCTGGGACGAATGGGCGATTGTTGCGATGGAGCCTTGCGCTCCAGCAATACAACTTCACCATTCGCCACAAAAGGGGCCGTGACCACGGTAACGCAGACGGGCTGTCCCGACAAGGAGAGGTCGCGGACGGGCGCACGGGGGAACACCGGAGTGTGCTGCCCCCTAGCGCCCTCAAAAGGGGGGAGGTGTGAGGCAAATCCCGGGATATGAAGATGAATTATGACTCCAGTCATAGTCCCTCATCACTCCCTGGCAGTGCCCCCTCCCTTCTTGTTCTCAGTGTTCCACTTACACCTCCATGGCCATGTCCTGTGATATGGAAATTAGGTGGTGTGGGAACAATGGACACAGGATGACTCCCTGCCGTCACCCTGTAACAAGAGCTGTATCTCATTAGCAAGGCTATGGAAATAGCCAGACAGAACGACTCCAGTAAAAAATGGTTCATATCTCGCAAGCCATATTTCCGATAAATATGGCAACCATAAAAATGGTGTCTCCGCATGTGGACGATGCCGGCACCCCCTTTTTATGGGAGCAGGACATTGGGAAATGCCCCAGGCGTGATATCAGCCAATGGGGAACTGGCAGACAGGTCATGAGTCCCCTCGTTCTGTAGCTAAATTCATAACTGTCACAATGAGAGCATTGGCGTCCGCCTACGACGCTCCCAGGCAAAGTTATGGCCCATATTCCATGTTGTGGATTGTCCATAACTCAAGCCAGGGGTGGAGCAGTGCTCCCTGTGAGGTCACGAAGGTAGGAGGGGACCTGGATCTGCCCAGGTTGATAACCCTACTTCGGCCATTTTCCAGTGGTCTTCTGCTCGGGGGCCTGGTTGGGAAAGACCTGTGTGGGAGTTCCTGGAAACCTGGTCTACAGCGCCCCCCTGTGGCCAGACGCAACAAGGTAACTGCTGGAACTGTGTATGCCTGTTTGTAACCCATGCTTTGATTGTAACTGTACTCTGACATATGTATATTCTGTAGATCCCCTATTGTATATATTGTAGTTTCTAGTGTGGCTTTAGGCTGATTAAATTATATAATTAATCTTGGGCTGTTCTGTTATCTCGATCTTGAATCCCACGTCTGTGTGTTCGGCTAATAGTTACCGTGAAGCGGTTGGTGGCAGCGAGTTTGTGCCAAGGATTATTGTGGGGAGGCCAGTGAGATTCGGGGAGATTTTATATATTCCGCCCGCGGAGGTCGGGGGAATATATACCCTACTCTCACCGGGGACCCTTCAATAATCGGCATAAGTAGTATAGCGGCCTCCTTGCTTATTGTCGGGCAATTCCATAATTGGCCTGACTATAAGAGGGGCGCTCGAGAGCGCGTCACGTGCTCTGTCTGTCGGTCGGGAGGTATAAAGGAGGGGTGACCCCCACTTGTTACCCCCCGATTGTGACGTACTGGTAGCCAGCGCGGGGGATTTCTGAGTGACCCCCCCGGTGCATATATATCTCTACACTACAGAGGAGGACACTGTATACATATATATCTCTACACTACAGAGGAGGACACTGTATACATATATATCCCTACACTACAGAGGAGGACACTGTATACATATATATCCCTACACTACAGAGGAGGACACTGTATACATATATATCTCTACACTACAGAGGAGGACACTGTATACATATATATCTCTACACTACAGAGGAGGACACTGTGTACATATATATCCCTACACTACAGAGGAGGACACTGTATACATATATATCTCTACACTACAGAGGACACTGTATACATATATATCTCTACACTACAGAGGAGGACACTGTATACATATATATCCCTACACTACAGAGGAGGACACTGTATACATATATATCCCTACACTACAGAGGAGGACACTGTATACATATATATCTCTACAATACAGAGGAGGACACTGTATACATATATATCCCTACACTACAGAGGAGGACACTGTATACATATATATCTCTACACTACAGAGGAGGACACTGTGTACATATATATCCCTACACTACAGAGGAGGACACTGTATACATATATATCTCTACACTACAGAGGAGGACACTGTATACATATATATCCCTACACTACAGAGGAGGACACTGTATACATATATATCTCTACACTACAGAGGAGGACACTGTATACATATATATCCCTACACTACAGAGGAGGACACTGTATACATATATATCCCTACACTACAGAGGAGGACACTGTGTACATATATATCCCTACACTACAGAGGAGGACACTGTATACATATATATCTCTACACTACAGAGGAGGACACTGTGTACATATATATATCCCTACACTACAGAGGAGGACACTGTATACATATATATATCCCTACACTACAGAGGAGGACACTGTATACATATATATCTCTACACTACAGAGGAGGACACCGTATACATATATATCTCTACACTACAGAGGAGGACACTGTATACATATATATCTCTACACTACAGAGGAGGACACTGTGTACATATATATCTCTACACTACAGAGGAGGACACTGTATACATATATATCTCTACACTACAGAGGAGGACACTGTGTACATATATATCCCTACACTACAGAGGAGGACACTGTATACATATATATCTCTACACTACAGAGGAGGACACTGTATACATATATATCTCTACACTACAGAGGAGGACACTGTATACATATATATCTCTACACTACAGAGGAGGACACTGTATACATATATATCCCTACACTACAGAGGAGGACACCGTATACATATATATCTCTACACTACAGAGGAGGACACTGTATACATATATATCTCTACACTACAGAGGAGGACACTGTATACATATATATCCCTACACTACAGAGGAGGACACTGTATACATATATATCCCTACACTACAGAGGAGGACACCGTATACATATATATCCCTACACTACAGAGGAGGACACCGTATACATATATATCTCTACACTACAGAGGAGGACACCGTATACATATATATCCCTACACTACAGAGGAGGACACCGTATACATATATATCTCTACACTACAGAGGAGGACACTGTGTACATATATATCTCTACACTACAGAGGAGGACACTGTATACATATATATCTCTACACTACAGAGGAGGACACTGTATACATATATATCTCTACACTACAGAGGAGGACACTGTATACATATATATCCCTACACTACAGAGGAGGACACTGTATACATATATATCTCTACACTACAGAGGAGGACACTGTGTACATATATATCCCTACACTACAGAGGAGGACACTGTATACATATATATCCCTACACTACAGAGGAGGACACTGTATACATATATATCCCTACACTACAGAGGAGGACACTGTATACATATATATCGCTACACTACAGAGGAGGACACTGTATACATATATATCTCTACACTACAGAGGAGGACACTGTATACATATATATCCCTACACTACAGAGGAGGACACTGTATACATATATATCCCTACACTACAGAGGAGGACACTGTATACATATAAATCCCTACACTACAGAGGAGGACACTGTATACATATATATCTCTACACTACAGAGGAGGACACTGTATACATATATATCTCTACACTACAGAGGAGGACACTGTATACATATATATCTCTACACTACAGAGGAGGACACTGTATACATATATATCTCTACACTACAGAGGAGGACACTGTATACATATATATCTCTACACTACAGAGGAGGACACTGTATACATATATATCTCTACACTACAGAGGAGGACACTGTATACATATATATCTCTACACTACAGAGGAGGACACCGCATACATATATATCCCTACACTACAGAGGAGGACACCGTATACATATATATCCCTACACTACAGAGGAGGACACTGTATACAGTATTCGGGGGGACGCCCGCCTCTCCTCAGTATTCGGGGGACACCCGTCTCTCCTCAGTATTCGGGGGGACGCCCGCCTCTCCTCAGTATTCGGGGGGACACCCGCCTCTCCTCAGTATTCGGGGGGACACCCGCCTCTCCTCAGTATTCGGGGGGACGCCCGCCTCTCCTCAGTATTCGGGGGGACGCCCGCCTCTCCTCAGTATTCGGGGGGACGCCCGCCTCTCCTCAGTATTCGGGGGACGCCCGCCTCTCCTCAGTATTCGGGGGACGCCCGCCTCTCCTCAGTATTCGGGGGACGCCCGCCTCTCCTCAGTATTCGGGGGACGCCCGCCTCTCCTCAGTATTCGGGGGCCGCCCGCCTCTCCTCAGTATTCGGGGGGACGCCCGCCTCTCCTCAGTATTCGGGGGACGCCCGCCTCTCCTCAGTATTCGGGGGGACGCCCGCCTCTCCTCAGTATTCGGGGGACGCCCGCCTCTCCTCAGTATTCGGGGGCCGCCCGCCTCTCCTCCGTATTCGGGGGATTCGCCCGCACTCACCTGCCCCGCCAGCATCTCGTACAGCAGCACGCCGTAAGCCCACCAGTCCACCGACTTCCCGTACGGCTGATAGGCAATAATCTGTGGAGGAGAGAGAGGTCAGTGTACAGCGCTCACTGGCTGATAACAGGGAGTAGTAGACTGTAGCCACCCCCCGACATACAGTGCTGCCCCTGATATTGGGATGATTTAGGGTTGGGGTCGGACAGGCGCTGGTTCTGGACCCTTCAGCTGTGGTCTCCCTGTATACAGGTATTTTCACGGTGAAACATCTGAGGAGCCGCAGCCCCCTCCCCCACAGCAGGCGACGGCGGAGGAAGAGGCAGGTGAGAGGGGTGTGCGAGGGCGAGAATCATCCTCCTGTGCCCAATATAGAAGTCACGAGACCCGCGCCCCCCCCAACACATGCCAGAAGCCAGGGACCCAAAATAAGTACTCTCAGGAGGCCCGGACCCCAATAATCAGAGCTCCAGACCTTTGGTGCTGGAGGAGCCGCAGGGGACCACTTGTGCCCTGGACCTTACCCGAATCCCGAACCCTCCCCATGCCCCAGACCCTCCCTGAGCCCCTGAACCCTCCACCTCCTGCAAACCCTCCCTGCACCCCAGAACCTCCCTACATCCTTCTTGCGCCCCCGGACCCTCCCTGCACCCCAGAACTTCCCTGCATCCCAGATCCTCCCCACGCCCCAGACCCTCCCGGCGCCCCGGACCCTCCCCGCATCCCAGATTCTCCCGGCGCCCCGGACCCTCCCAGCACCCCTTGACCCTCCCCGCATCCCAGATTCTCCCTGCGCCCCGGACCCTCCCGGACCCTCCCAGCACCTCGGACCCTCCCCGCATCCCAGATTCTCCCTGCGCCCCGGACCCTCCCGGACCCTCCCAGCACCTCGGACCCTCCCTGCGCCCCGGACCCTCCCGGCGCCCCGGACCCTCCCGGCGCCCCGGACCCTCCCGGCGCCCCGGACCCTCCCGGCGCCCCGGACCCTCCCGGCGCCCCGGACCCTCCCAGCACCCCGGACCCTCCCAGCACCCCGGACCCTCCCAGTACCCCGGACCCTCCCCGCATCCCAGATTCTCCCTGCGCCCCGGACCCTCCTGGCACCCCGCACACTTCTGGCACTCCGTACCCTTCCCGTGCCCTGGACAACCCCACTCACTGGACCCTTCTGGTGCTCCGGACCCTCCCCATGCACCGGACCCTCCTTGCACTGCAGACCCTCCTGGCATCCCACACCCTCCCAATTCACTGGACCTTCCCCATTCACTGGACCCTTCTCGCGCACCGGACCCTTTTGGAACTGTGGATCCTCCCGCCATCCCACACCCTCCCCATGCACCGGACCCTCTTTGCACTGCAGACCCTCCTTGCACTGCAGACCCTCCCCGAGCCCTGGACCCTCCCTGCACTGCAGACCCTCCCCGCGCCCCGGACCCTCCTTGCACTGCAGACCCTCCCCGAGCCCTGGACCCTCCTTGCACTGCAGACCCTCCCCGAGCCCTGGACCCTCCTTGCACTGCAGACCCTCCCCGCGCCCCGGACCCTCCTTGCACTGCAGACCCTCCCCGAGCCCTGGACCCTCCTTGCACTGCAGACCCTCCCCGCGCCCTGGACCCTCCTTGCACTGCAGACCCTCCCCGAGCCCTGGACCCTCCTTGCACTGCAGACCCTCCCCGAGCCCTGGACCCTCCTTGCACTGCAGACCCTCCCCGCGCCCCGGACCCTCCTTGCACTGCAGACCCTCCCTGCGCCCCGGACCCTCCTTGCACTGCAGACCCTCCCCGCGCCCCGGACCCTCCTTGCACTGCAGACCCTCCCCGAGCCCTGGACCCTCCTTGCACTGCAGACCCTCCCCGCGCCCTGGACTCTCCTTGCACTGCAGACCCTCCCCACGCCCTGGACCCTCCTTGCACTGCAGACCCTCCCCGCACTGCAGACACTCCCTGTGCCCCGGACCCTCCTTGCACTGCAGACCCTCCCCGCGCCCTCGACCCTCCTTGCACTGCAGACCCTCCCTGAGCCCTGGACCCTCCTTGCACTGCAGACACTCCCTGTGCCCCGGACCCACCTTGCACTGCAGACCCTCCCTGAGCCCTGGACCCCCTTGCACTGCAGACCCTCCTTGCACTGCAGACCCTCCCCGCGCCCTGGACCCCCTTGCACTGCAGACCCTCCCCGCGCCCCGGACCCTTCTTGCACTGCAGACCCTCCCCGCGCCCCGGACCCTCCTTGCACTGCAGACCCTCCCCGCGCCCTGGACCCCCCTTGCACTGCAGACCCTCCTTGCACTGCAGGCACTCCCCGCGCCCTGGACCCCCCTTGCACTGCAGACCCTCCCCGTGCCCCGGACCCTCCTTGCACTGCAGACCCTCCCCGCGCCCTGGACCCCCCTTGCACTGCAGACCCTCCTTGCACTGCAGGCACTCCCCGCGCCCTGGACCCTCCTTGCACTGCAGAAACTCCCCGCGCCCCGGACCCTCCTTGCACTGCAGACCCTCCCCGCGCCCCGGACCCCCCACAGTCCGCACCCTTTTGCTGCCCGCTGTGAGTTCTCGCCGGGTGGTTTTTATGGCGGATTATTACGGGTCCGCGCCGCTCATTCTCACTCTCGCCATTAAGCAGCCACTGCCTGATGAGGCCTTAGTAGCGCTCTGGATGCGGCCTGCAGTGTAAAGCATGGCGGCCATCACTCTTATGGATTAGATACATTGTATCCTCATTCACCAGACCACACGGGGAGGAGATGAGAAATGGACCCAGGATGAGACCTGACGACCAACCCTCCATTCTTTACACTGCAGGCTGCCCCCACAGGACTGTGCAGGGGACAGATCCCACCCAGCGGGGACCACCGCCACCTCACCGCGGAGGGATCCATCACATTCACAGCTGGCGGCCATGATCTGCTGAAGTCCTCTGTGCTGCTGGGCACCCTGCTCCTTCACTCTGTGCTCCCAGGAGACGTACCTCGGGGGCGATGTAGTCGGGGGTCCCGCAGAAGGTGCGGGTGGTCACCCCGTCCACCATGTGCTCCTTACACATCCCGAAGTCTGCGATCTTTATGTGTCCCTCCGAGTCCAGCATCACATTGTCCAACTTCAGGTCTCTGTGAGAGGGAGTCACAAGGGTTAAATGGAGGCAAGGCCGGCGCCTCGGGGGTCCGCGGGGGGCTCTCACCTGTACACGATGCCTTTCTTGTGCAAGAAGAAGAGGCCGTCTGAGATCTCAGCCGCGTAGAACCTGGCGGGAGAGAGATCATGTGATCAGGGGCGCGGGGCACCTCCGGGGGCCACAACATGGGGCAGACTGCAGCGGTGAGGGGGTCATGTCGCACTCCATGAGGGGCAGAGGGGGTCGTGCCGCGAGGGGGGGTGGCAGTGTTGCGGGGGGAGGGGGGGGGGGCGACTTACACGGCCTGCGGCTCCTTGAACTTCCCCACTTGCTGGATGTGATACATCAGGTCTCCTCCATTCACGTACTCCATGACGAAGTACAGCCGGTCCTAGGACAGAGCGGAGAGTGTGAGACCGCGGCGCTGACCCCGAATTACACCCACCGCCCGCCCCCGAGGTCATCATCACCTGCCCTATCACCTGACCCTGCACCACACCCACCACCCGCGAGGTCATCACCACACCCACCGCCCGCCCCCGAGGTCATCACCACCCGCCCCATCACCTGACCCCGCACCACACCCACCGCCCGCCCCCGAGGTCATCACCACCCGCCACATCACCTGGCCCCGGACCACACCCACCACCCGCGAGGTCATCACCACACCCACCGCCCGCCCCCGAGGTCATCACCACCCGCCCCATCACCTGACCCCGCACCACACCCACCGCCCGCGAGGTCATCACCCTCCCCATCACCTGGCCCCAAACCACACCCACCGCCCGCCCCTGAGGTTATCACCACCCGCCCCATCACCTGACCCCGCACCACACCCACCGCCCGCCCCCGAGGTCATCACCACCCGCCACATCACCTGGCCCCGGACCACACCCACCGCCCGCCCCCGAGGTCATCACCACCCGCCACATCACCTGGCCCCGGACCACACCCACCGCCCGCCCCCGAGGTCATCACCACCCGCCACATCACCTGGCCCCGGACCACACCCACCGCCCGCCCCCGAGGTCACCACCCGCCACATCACCTGGCCCCGGACCACACCCACCGCCCGCCCCCGAGGTCATCACCACCCGCCCCATCACCTGACCCCGCACCATACCCACCGCCCGCGAGGTCATCACCCTCCCCATCACCTGGCCCCAAACCACACCCACCGCCCGCGAGGTTATCACCACCCGCACCCCTTCACCTGACGTCGCACCACACCCACCGCCCGCGAGGTCATCACCACACCCAACGCCGGCCCCCGAGGTCATCACCACCCGCCCCATCACCTGGCCCCGCACCACACCCACCGCCCGCCCCCGAGGTCATCACCACCCGCCACATCACCTGACCCCGCACCATACCCACCGCCCGCGAGGTCATCACCCTCCCCATCACCTGGCCCCAAACCACACCCACCGCCCGCCCCTGAGGTTATCACCACCCGCCCCATCACCTGGCCCCACACCACACCCACCGCCCGCCCCCGAGGTCATCATCACCCGCCCCATCACCTGACCCCGCACCACACCCACCGGCCGCCCCCGAGGTCATCACCACCCGCCCCATCACCTGGCCCCGGACCACACCCACCGCCCGCCCCCGAGGTCATCATCACCCGCCCTATCACCTGACCCCGCACCACACCCACCGCCCGCCCCCGAGGTCATCATCACCCGCCCCATCACCTGACCACGCACCACACCTACCGCCCGCCCCCGAGGTCATCACCACACCCACCGCCCGCCCCCGAGGTCATCACCACACCCACCGCCCGCGAGGTCATCACCCTCCCCATCACCTGGCCCCAAACCACACCCACCGCCCGCCCCCGAGGTCATCACCACCCGCCCCATCACCTGACCCCGCACCACACCCACCGCCCGCCCCCGAGGTCATCATCACACCCACCGCCCGCCCCCGAGGTCATCACCACCCGCCCCATCACCTGGCCCCGGACCACACCCACCGCCCGCCCCCGAGGTCATCATCACCCGCCCTATCACCTGACCCCGCACCACACCCACCGCCCGCCCCCGAGGTCATCACCACCCGCCCCATCACCTGACCCCGCACCATACCCACCGCCCGCGAGGTCATCACCCTCCCCATCACCTGGCCCCAAACCACACCCACTGCCCGCCGCTGCGGTTATCACCACCCGCCCCATCACCTGACCCCGCACCACACCCACCGCCCCCGAGGTCATCACCCTCCCCCGCACCACACCCACCGCCCGCCCCCGAGGTTATCACCACCCGCCCCATCACCTGACCCCGCACCACACCCACCGCCGAGGTCATCACCACACCCACCGCCCGCCCCCGAGGTCATCACCACCCGCCCCATCACCTGACCCCGCACCATAACCACCGCGAGGTCATCACCCTCCCCATCACCTGGCCCCAAACCACACCCACCGCCCGCCCTCGAGGTCATCACCCACACCATCACCTTCTCCATCATCCACCCTTATCACCTGTCCTTATCTCCCGCCCCTGCATACACCCCATGCCCATGGCCCGCCCCTGAGCCCATCACCTGCCACCATCGCCCCGCCCCTGAGCCCATCACCTGCCACCATCGACCACCTGCCACCATGGGCCCCTGAGCCCATCACCTGGCACCATCGCCCCGCCCCTGAGCCCATCACCTGCCACCATCGCCCCGCCCCTGAGCCCATCAACTGCCACCATCGACCTGCCCCTGAGCCCATCACACTGCCCCTTAGCTCATCGCCCTGCCCCTGAGCCCATCACTTGCCACCATCGACCACCGACCATCGACCACCTGCCACCATGGGCCCCTGAGCCCATCACCTGCCACCATCGCCCCGCCCCTGAGCCCATCACCTGCCACCATCGCCCGCCCCTTAGCCCATCGCTCTACTCCTGAGCCCCATCACTTGCCACCATCACCCACCCCTGAGCCCATCACCTGCCACCATCGCCCGCCCCTGAGCCCATCGCCCACCCCTGAGCCCATCACCTGCCACCATCGCCCGCCCCTGAGCCCATCACACCGCCCCTTAGGCCATCGCCCTGCTCCTGAGCCCATCACCTGCCACCATCGCCCGCCCCTGAGCCCATCGCCTGCCACCATCGCCTGCCCCTGAGCCCATCGCCCACCCCCTGCCACCATCGCCCGCCCCTGAGCCCATCGCCCACCCCCTGCCACCATCACCTGCCCCTGAGCCCATCGCCCACCCCCTGCCACCATCGCCCGCCCCTGAGCCCATCACACCGCCCCTTAGCCCATCGCTCTGCTCCTGAGCCCATCACACCGCCCCTTAGCCCATCGCTCTGCTCCTGAGACCATCACTTGCCACCATCACCCACCCCTGAGCCCATCACCTGCCACCATCGCCCGCCCCTGAGCCCATCGCCCACCCCTGAGCCCATCACCTGCCACCATCGCCCGCCCCTGAGCCCATCACACCGCCCCTTAGGCCATCGCCCTGCTCCTGAGCCCATCACCTGCCACCATCGCCCGCCCCTGAGCCCATCGCCTGCCCCTGAGCCCATCACACCGCCCCTTAGTCCATCGCCCTGCTCCTGAGCCCATCGCCCACCCCTGAGCCCATCACCTGCCACCATCGCCCGCCCCCTGAGCCCATCACACCACCCCTTAGTCCATCGCCCTGCTCCTGAGCCCATCACCTGCCACCATCGCCCGCCCCTAAGCCCATCGCCCGCCCCTTACCACAGTCTGGAAGCAGGAGTGCAGCTGAGTGAGGAATGGCGGCTTGTCCAGCAGCGCCAGCACCCGCTTCTCCACCATGGTGCACTCTACGTCATCGTCCTGGATCACTACGTCCTTCTTCAGGATTTTGATGGCATAAAGCTCATCACACCCCTTCCTCTCCGCTAACATCACCTGAGAAAAATCAGGAGGTCATCACCCCAAGAGCCGGTATCAACACTCCAGCCGACATGTTCATCTGACCACCTGAATTCTAACACCCCGTCCCTGAGTAACGTCTCATCCCCTACATTATTATACATGACCCTCCTAATAAACTGACCCCACCCCTGAGTAACGTCTCATCCCCTACATTATACATGCCCCTCCTAATAACCTGACCCCGCCATTGAGTAACTTCTCATCCCCTACATTATTATACATGACCCTCCTAATAACCTGACCCCGCCCCTGAGTAACTTCTCATCCCCTACATTATTATACATGCCCCTCCTAATAACCTGAGCCCGCCCCTGAGTAACGTCTCATCCCCTACATTATTATACATGCCCCTCCTAATAAACTGACCCCGCCCCTAAGTAACTTCTCATCCCCTGCATTATTATACATGCCCCTCTTAATAACCTGACCCCGCCCCTGAGTAACTTCTCATCCCCTACATTATACATGCCCCTCCTAATAACCTGACCCCGCCCCTGAATAACTTCACATCCCCTACATTATACATGCCCCCTAATAACCTGACCCCACCCTTGAGTAACTTATCCCCTACAATATACATGCCCCTAATAATAAACAGACCCCACACCTAAGTAACTTCTCATCCTCTACATTATTATACATGCCCCTCCCAATAACCTGACACCGCCCCTGAGTAAATTCTCATCCCCTACATTATACATGCCCCCTAATAACCTGACCCCGCCCCTGAGTAACTTTTGCTCCACTATATTATACATGCCCCTCCTAATAACCTGACCCCACCCCTGAGTACCTTCTGCTCTACTATACATGTCCCTCCTACTAACATGACTCCACCTGCGAGTAATTTCCCCGCCCCCTCGGATCTCTTCCGCACCTTTCCAAAGCTTCCCTTGCCGAGCACCATGAGAAAGGTGAAGTCGGTGAGTTTGACGCTGTCGATGTTGTTGGAGGGGACGTACGGCTTGCGCTCCTCGGCCGGGCTGATCACCTTGTTACCCGCGGGACCCAATTTGGCTTTCTGTGAAAGAGAAAGAAACCAGTGTCATGTGGAGTGGGGAGCGCGCCAGTGCCGTCATCTGTGGGGGGAGGAGGCTGCTACGACCATTCCCTGAGGACCCTCACCACAATGTGCTGCCCCATCAATCCGCACAAGCCCTGTGTCCCCCCCGGCGTCCATGCACTGAGCCGCCCATGCAGTTTAGTAGATGTTACCACCTCTCTATAACATGACACAGCGCCACCATCTTATATTAACCCTGAAGAAGCCAGAGAGGTTCATTTCCTGGTAGCAACGGCTCCCTCTATTGGTGGGCAGAAGATCTGCGGGCGGCTAGAGGCGGGAGGAAACTGAGGAAATCCCTCATCAGGAACGAAGAAAAAGAGACCGGCCAGAAAGACCGGAGGAATAATGGAGGACCCGGAAACACACCGACAGGTGCTGCCCCCTAGTGTCCGCTGCCTCTATCTGCCTCATCTATACTGCAGGACCTCTGCTGCCCTCTAGTGTCCGCTGCCTCTATCTGCCTCATCTATACTGCAGGATCTCTGCTGCCCTCTAGTGTCCGCTGCCTCATCTATACTGCAGGACCTCTGCTGCCCTCTAGTGTCCGCTGCCTCTATCTGCCTCATCTATACTGCAGGACCTCTGCTGCCCTCTAGTGTCCGCTGCCTCTATCTGCCTCATCTATACTGCAGGATCTCTGCTGCCCTCTAGTGTCCGCTGCCTCTATCTGCCTCATCTATACTGCAGGATCTCTGCTGCCCTCTAGTGTCCGCTGCCTCTATCTGCCTCATCTATACTGCAGGACCTCTGCTGCCCTCTAGTGTCCGCTGCCTCTATCTGCCTCATCTATACTGCAGGACCTCTGCTGCCCTCTAGTGTCCGCTGCCTCTATCTGCCTCATCTATACTGCAGGACCTCTGCTGCCCTCTAGTGTCCGCTGCCTCTATCTGCCTCATCTATACTGCAGGATCTCTGCTGCCCTCTAGTGTCCTCTGCCTCTATCTGCCTCATCTATACTGCAGGACCTCTGCTGTCCTCTAGTGTCCGCTGCCTCTATCTGCCTCATCTATACTGCAGGACCTCTGCTGCCCTCTAGTGTCCGCTGCCTCTATCTGCCTCATCTATACTGCAGGACCTCTGCTGCCCTCTAGTGTCCGCTGCCTCTATCTGCCTCATCTATACTGCAGGACCTCTGCTGCCCTCTAGTGTCCGCTGCCTCTATCTGCCTCATCTATACTGCAGGACCTCTGCTGCCCTCTAGTGTCCGCTGCCTCTATCTGCCTCATCTATACTGCAGGACCTCTGCTGCCCTCTAGTGTCCGCTGCCTCTATCTGCCTCATCTATACTGCAGGATCTCTGCTGCCCTCTAGTGTCCGCTGCCTCTATCTGCCTCATCTATACTGCAGGATCTCTGCTGCCCTCTAGTGTCCGCTGCCTCTATCTGCCTCATCTATACTGCAGGATCTCTGCTGTCCTCTAGTGTCCGCTGCCTCTATCTGCCTCATCTATACTGCAGGACCTCTGCTGCCCTCTAGTGTCCGCTGCCTCTATCTGCCTCATCTATACTGCAGGACCTCTGCTGTCCTCTAGTGTCCGCTGCCTCTATCTGCCTCATCTATACTGCAGGACCTCTGCTGCCCTCTAGTGTCCGCTGCCGCTATCTGCCTCATCTATACTGCAGGACCTCTGCTGCCCTCTAGTGTCCGCTGCCTCTATCTGCCTCATCTATACTGCAGGACCTCTGCTGCCCTCTAGTGTCCGCTGCCTCTATCTGCCTCATCTATACTGCAGGACCTCTGCTGCCCTCTAGTGTCCGCTGCCTCTATCTGCCTCATCTATACTGCAGGATCTCTGCTGTCCCTCTAGTGTCCGCTGCCTCTATCTGCCTCATCTATACTGCAGGATCTCTGCTGTACTCTAGTGTCCGCTACCTCTATCTGCCTCATCTATACTGCAGGACCTCTGCTGTCCTCTAGTGTCCGCTGCCTCTATCTGCCTCATCTATACTGCAGGATCTCTGCTGCCCTCTAGTGTCCGCTGCCTCTATCTGCCTCATCTATACTGCAGGATCTCTGCTGTCCTCTAGTGTCCGCTGCCTCTATCTGTCTCATCTATACTGCAGGACCTCTGCTGCCCTCTAGTGTCCGCTGCCTCTATCTGCCTCATCTATGCTGCAGGATCTCTGCTGCCCTCTAGTGTCCGCTGCCTCTATCTGCCTCATCTATACTGCAGGACCTCTGCTGCCCTCTAGTGTCCGCTGCCTCTATCTGCCTCATCTATACTGCAGGACCTCTGCTGCCCTCTAGTGTCCGCTGCCTCTATCTGCCTCATCTATACTGCAGGATCTCTGCTGTCCTCTAGTGTCCGCTGCCTCTATCTGCCTCATCTATACTGCAGGACCTCTGCTGCCCTCTAGTGTCCGCTGCCTCTATCTGCCTCATCTATACTGCAGGACCTCTGCTGCCCTCTAGTGTCCGCTGCCTCTATCTGCCTCATCTATACTGCAGGACCTCTGCTGCCCTCTAGTGTCCGCTGCCTCTATCTGCCTCATCTATACTGCAGGATCTCTGCTGCCCTCTAGTGTCCGCTGCCTCTATCTGCCTCATCTATACTGCAGGACCTCTGCTGCCCTCTAGTGTCCGCTGCCTCTATCTGTCTCATCTATACTGCAGGACCTCTGCTGTCCTCTAGTGTCCGCTGCCTCTATCTGCCTCATCTATACTGCAGGATCTCTGCTGCCCCCTAGTGTCCGCTGCCTCTATCTGCCTCATCTATACTGCAGGACCTCTGCTGCCCCCTAGTGTCCGCTGCCTCTATCTGCCTCATCTATACTGCAGGACCTCTGCTGCCCTCTAGTGTCCGCTGCCTCTATCTGCCTCATCTATACTGCAGGATCTCTGCTGTCCTCTAGTGTCCGCTGCCTCTATCTGCCTCATCTATACTGCAGGATCTCTGCTGTCCTCTAGTGTCCGCTGCCTCTATCTGCCTCATCTATACTGCAGGATCTCTGCTGCCCTCTAGTGTCCGCTGCCTCTATCTGCCTCATCTATACTGCAGGATCTCTGCTGTCCTCTAGTGTCCGCTGCCTCTATCTGCCTCATCTATACTGCAGGACCTCTGCTGCCCTCTAGTGTCCGCTGCCTCTATCTGCCTCATCTATACTGCAGGACCTCTGCTGCCCTCTAGTGTCCGCTGCCTCTATCTGCCTCATCTATACTGCAGGACCTCTGCTGCCCTCTAGTGTCCGCTGCCTCTATCTGCCTCATCTATACTGCAGGACCTCTGCTGTCCCTCTAGTGTCCGCTGCCTCTATCTGCCTCATCTATACTGCAGGACCTCTGCTGCCCTCTAGTGTCCGCTGCCTCTATCTGCCTCATCTATACTGCAGGATCTCTGCTGCCCTCTAGTGTCCGCTGCCTCTATCTGCCTCATCTATACTGCAGGATCTCTGCTGCCCTCTAGTGTCCGCTGCCTCTATCTGCCTCATCTATACTGCAGGATCTCTGCTGCCCTCTAGTGTCCGCTGCCTCTATCTGCCTCATCTATACTGCAGGATCTCTGCTGCCCTCTAGTGTCCGCTGCCTCTATCTGCCTCATCTATACTGCAGGATCTCTGCTGCCCTCTAGTGTCCGCTGCCTCTATCTGCCTCATCTATACTGCAGGACCTCTGCTGCCCTCTAGTGTCCGCTGCCTCTATCTGCCTCATCTATACTGCGGGATCTCTGCTGTCCTCTAGTGTCCGCTGCCTCTATCTGCCTCATCTATACTGCAGGACCTCTGCTGCCCTCTAGTGTCCGCTGCCTCTATCTGCCTCATCTATACTGCAGGACCTCTGCTGCCCTCTAGTGTCCGCTGCCTCCATCTGCCTCATCTATACTGCAGGACCTCTGCTGCCCTCTAGTGTCCGCTGCCTCTATCTGCCTCATCTATACTGCAGGACCTCTGCTGCCCTCTAGTGTCCGCTGCCTCTATCTGCCTCATCTATACTGCAGGACCTCTGCTGTCCTCTAGTGTCCGCTGCCTCTATCTGTCTCATCTATACTGCAGGATCTCTGCTGCCCTCTAGTGTCCGCTGCCTCTATCTGCCTCATCTATACTGCAGGACCTCTGCTGCCCTCTAGTGTCCGCTGCCTCTATCTGCCTCATCTATACTGCAGGATCTCTGCTGTCCTCTAGTGTCCGCTGCCTCTATCTGCCTCATCTATACTGCAGGACCTCTGCTGTCCTCTAGTGTCCGCTGCCTCTATCTGCCTCATCTATACTGCGGGACCTCTGCTGCCCTCTAGTGTCCGCTGCCTCTATCTGCCTCATCTATACTGCGGGATCTCTGCTGCCCTCTAGTGTCCGCTGCCTCTATCTGCCTCATCTATACTGCAGGATCTCTGCTGCCCTCTAGTGTCCGCTGCCTCTATCTGCCTCATCTATACTGCAGGACCTCTGCTGTCCTCTAGTGTCCGCTGCCTCTATCTGCCTCATCTATACTGCAGGATCTCTGCTGTCCCTCTAGTGTCCGCTGCCTCTATCTGCCTCATCTATACTGCAGGACCTCTGCTGTCCTCTAGTGTCCGCTGCCTCTATCTGCCTCATCTATACTGCGGGACCTCTGCTGCCCTCTAGTGTCCGCTGCCTCTATCTGCCTCATCTATACTGCGGGATCTCTGCTGCCCTCTAGTGTCCGCTGCCTCTATCTGCCTCATCTATACTGCAGGATCTCTGCTGCCCTCTAGTGTCCGCTGCCTCTATCTGCCTCATCTATACTGCGGATCTCTGCTGCCCTCTAGTGTCCGCTGCCTCTATCTGCCTCATCTATACTGCAGGACCTCTGCTGTCCTCTAGTGTCCGCTGCCTCTATCTGCCTCATCTATACTGCAGGATCTCTGCTGCCCTCTAGTGTCCGCTGCCTCTATCTGCCTCATCTATACTGCAGGATCTCTGCTGCCCTCTAGTGTCCGCTGCCTCTATCTGCCTCATCTATACTGCACGACCTCTGCTGCCCTCTAGTGTCCGCTGCCTCTATCTGCCTCATCTATACTGCAGGATCTCTGCTGCCCTCTAGTGTCCGCTGCCTCTATCTGCCTCATCTATACTGCAGGATCTCTGCTGTCCTCTAGTGTCCGCTGCCTCTATCTGCCTCATCTATACTGCAGGAACTCTGCTGCCCTCTAGTGTCCGCTGCCTCTATCTGCCTCATCTATACTGCAGGACCTCTGCTGTCCTCTAGTGTCCGCTGCCTCTATCTGCCTCATCTATACTGCAGGATCTCTGCTGTCCTCTAGTGTCCGCTGCCTCTATCTGCCTCATCTATACTGCAGGACCTCTGCTGTCCTCTAGTGTCCGCTGCCTGTATCTGCCTCATCTATACTGCAGGATCTCTGCTGCCCTCTAGTGTCCGCTGCCTCTATCTGCCTCATCTATACTGCAGGATCTCTGCTGTCCTCTAGTGTCCGCTGCCTCTATCTGCCTCATCTATACTGCAGGATCTCTGCTGCCCTCTAGTGTCCGCTGCCTCTATCTGCCTCATCTATACTGCAGGACCTCTGCTGCCCTCTAGTGTCCGCTGCCTCTATCTGCCTCATCTATACTGCAGGACCTCTGCTGCCCTCTAGTGTCCGCTGCCTCTATCTGCCTCATCTATACTGCAGGACCTCTGCTGCCCTCTAGTGTCCGCTGCCTCTATCTGCCTCATCTATACTGCAGGACCTCTGCTGTCCTCTAGTGTCCGCTGCCTCTATCTGCCTCATCTATACTGCAGGATCTCTGCTGCCCTCTAGTGTCCGCTGCCTCTATCTGCCTCATCTATACTGCAGGATCTCTGCTGTCCTCTAGTGTCCGCTGCCTCTATCTGCCTCATCTATACTGCAGGATCTCTGCTGCCCTCTAGTGTCCGCTGCCTCTATCTGCCTCATCTATACTGCAGGATCTCTGCTGCCCTCTAGTGTCCGCTGCCTCTATCTACCTCATCTATACTGCAGGACCTCTGCTGCCCTCTAGTGTCCGCTGCCTCTATCTGCCTCATCTATACTGCAGGACCTCTGCTGCCCTCTAGTGTCCGCTGCCTCTATCTGCCTCATCTATACTGCAGGACCTCTGCTGTCCTCTAGTGTCCGCTGCCGCTATCTGCCTCATCTATACTGCAGGACCTCTGCTGCCCTCTAGTGTCCGCTGCCTCTATCTGCCTCATCTATACTGCAGGACCTCTGCTGCCCTCTAGTGTCCGCTGCCTCCATCTGCCTCATCTATACTGCAGGATCTCTGCTGCCCTCTAGTGTCCGCTGCCTCTATCTGCCTCATCTATACTGCAGGACCTCTGCTGCCCTCTAGTGTTCGCTGCCTCTATCTGCCTCATCTATACTGCAGGACCTCTGCTGCCCTCTAGTGTCCGCTGCCTCTATCTGCCTCATCTATACTGCAGGACCTCTGCTGCCCTCTAGTGTCCGCTGCCTCTATCTGCCTCATCTATACTGCAGGACCTCTGCTGCCCTCTAGTGTCCGCTGCCTCTATCTGCCTCATCTATACTGCAGGACCTCTGCTGTCCTCTAGTGTCCGCTGCCTCTATCTGCCTCATCTATACTGCAGGATCTCTGCTGCCCTCTAGTGTCCGCTGCCTCTATCTGCCTCATCTATACTGCAGGATCTCTGCTGCCCTCTAGTGTCCGCTGCCTCTATCTGCCTCATCTATACTGCAGGATCTCTGCTGCCCTCTAGTGTCCGCTGCCTCTATCTGCCTCATCTATACTGCAGGACCTCTGCTGCCCTCTAGTGTCCGCTGCCTCTATCTGCCTCATCTATACTGCAGGATCTCTGCTGTCCTCTAGTGTCCGCTGCCTCTATCTGCCTCATCTATGCTGCAGGATCTCTGCTGCCCTCTAGTGTCCGCTGCCTCTATCTGCCTCATCTATACTGCAGGACCTCTGCTGCCCTCTAGTGTCCGCTGCCTCTATCTGCCTCATCTATACTGCAGGATCTCTGCTGCCCTCTAGTGTCCGCTGCCTCTATCTGCCTCATCTATACTGCAGGATCTCTGCTGCCCTCTAGTGTCCGCTGCCTCTATCTGCCTCATCTATACTGCAGGACCTCTGCTGTCCCTCTAGTGTCCGCTGCCTCTATCTGCCTCATCTATACTGCAGGACCTCTGCTGCCCTCTAGTGTCCGCTGCCTCTATCTGCCTCATCTATACTGCAGGATCTCTGCTGCCCTCTAGTGTCCGCTGCCTCTATCTGCCTCATCTATACTGCAGGATCTCTGCTGCCCTCTAGTGTCCGCTGCCTCTATCTGCCTCATCTATACTGCAGGATCTCTGCTGCCCTCTAGTGTCCGCTGCCTCTATCTGCCTCATCTATACTGCAGGATCTCTGCTGTCCTCTAGTGTCCGCTGCCTCTATCTGCCTCATCTATACTGCAGGATCTCTGCTGCCCTCTAGTGTCCGCTGCCTCTATCTGCCTCATCTATACTGCAGGACCTCTGCTGCCCTCTAGTGTCCGCTGCCTCTATCTGCCTCATCTATACTGCAGGATCTCTGCTGCCCTCTAGTGTCCGCTGCCTCTATCTGCCTCATCTATACTGCAGGATCTCTGCTGCCCTCTAGTGTCCGCTGCCTCTATCTGCCTCATCTATACTGCAGGACCTCTGCTGCCCTCTAGTGTCCGCTGCCTCTATCTGCCTCATCTATACTGCAGGACCTCTGCTGTCCTCTAGTGTCCGCTGCCTCTATCTGCCTCATCTATACTGCAGGACCTCTGCTGCCCTCTAGTGTCCGCTGCCTCTATCTGCCTCATCTATACTGCAGGATCTCTGCTGCCCTCTAGTGTCCGCTGCCTCTATCTGCCTCATCTATACTGCAGGATCTCTGCTGCCTCTAGTGTCCGCTGCCTCTATCTGCCTCATCTATACTGCAGGATCTCTGCTGTCCTCTAGTGTCCGCTGCCTCTATCTGCCTCATCTATACTGCAGGACCTCTGCTGCCCTCTAGTGTCCGCTGCCTCTATCTGCCTCATCTATACTGCAGGACCTCTGCTGCCTCTAGTGTCCGCTGCCTCTATCTGCCTCATCTATACTGCA
Organism: Anomaloglossus baeobatrachus; assembly: GCF_048569485.1. Taxonomy (NCBI): domain Eukaryota; kingdom Metazoa; phylum Chordata; class Amphibia; order Anura; family Aromobatidae; genus Anomaloglossus; species Anomaloglossus baeobatrachus. The sequence continues at coordinate 244,559 of NW_027442080.1, read as the reverse complement.
GGACCTCTGCTGCCCTCTAGTGTCCGCTGCCTCTATCTGCCTCATCTATACTGCAGGATCTCTGCTGCCCTCTAGTGTCCGCTGCCTCTATCTGCCTCATCTATACTGCAGACCTCTGCTGCCCTCTAGTGTCCGCTGCCTCTATCTGCCTCATCTATACTGCAGGACCTCTGCTGCCCTCTAGTGTCCGCTGCCTCTATCTGCCTCATCTATACTGCAGGACCTCTGCTGCCCTCTAGTGTCCGCTGCCTCTATCTGACTCATCTATACTGCAGGACCTCTGCTGCCCTCTAGTGTCCGCTGCCTCTATCTGCCTCATCTATACTGCAGGACCTCTGCTGCCCTCTAGTGTCCGCTGCCTCTATCTGCCTCATCTATACTGCAGGATCTCTGCTGCCCTCTAGTGTCCGCTGCCTCTATCTGCCTCATCTATACTGCAGGACCTCTGCTGCCCTCTAGTGTCCGCTGCCTCTATCTGCCTCATCTATACTGCAGGACCTCTGCTGCCCTCTAGTGTCCGCTGCCTCTATCTGCCTCATCTATACTGCAGGACCTCTGCTGTCCTCTAGTGTCCGCTGCCTCTATCTGCCTCATCTATACTGCAGGACCTCTGCTGCCCTCTAGTGTCCGCTGCCTCTATCTGCCTCATCTATACTGCAGGACCTCTGCTGCCCTCTAGTGTCCGCTGCCTCTATCTGCCTCATCTATACTGCAGGATCTCTGCTGCCCTCTAGTGTCCGCTGCCTCTATCTGCCTCATCTATACTGCAGACCTCTGCTGCCCTCTAGTGTCCGCTGCCTCTATCTGCCTCATCTATACTGCAGGACCTCTGCTGCCCTCTAGTGTCCGCTGCCTCTATCTGCCTCATCTATACTGCAGGACCTCTGCTGCCCTCTAGTGTCCGCTGCCTCTATCTGCCTCATCTATACTGCAGGACCTCTGCTGCCCTCTAGTGTCCGCTGCCTCTATCTGCCTCATCTATACTGCAGGATCTCTGCTGCCCTCTAGTGTCCGCTGCCTCTATCTGCCTCATCTATACTGCAGGATCTCTGCTGCCCTCTAGTGTCCGCTGCCTCTATCTGCCTCATCTATACTGCAGGATCTCTGCTGCCCTCTAGTGTCCGCTGCCTCTATCTGCCTCATCTATACTGCAGGACCTCTGCTGCCCTCTAGTGTCCGCTGCCTCTATCTGCCTCATCTATACTGCAGGATCTCTGCTGCCCTCTAGTGTCCGCTGCCTCTATCTGCCTCATCTATACTGCAGGATCCTCTGCTGCCCTCTAGTGTCCGCTGCCTCTATCTGCCTCATCTATACTGCAGGATCTCTGCTGCCCTCTAGTGTCCGCTGCCTCTATCTGCCTCATCTATACTGCAGGACCTCTGCTGTCCTCTAGTGTCCGCTGCCTCTATCTGCCTCATCTATACTGCAGGACCTCTGCTGCCCTCTAGTGTCCGCTGCCTCTATCTGCCTCATCTATACTGCAGGACCTCTGCTGCCCTCTAGTGTCCGCTGCCTCTATCTGCCTCATCTATACTGCAGGACCTCTGCTGCCCTCTAGTGTCCGCTGCCTCTATCTGTCTCATCTATACTGCAGGACCTTCTGCTGCCCTCTAGTGTCCGCTGCCTCTATCTGCCTCATCTATACTGCAGGATCTCTGCTGCCCTCTAGTGTCCGCTGCCTCTATCTGCCTCATCTATACTGCAGGATCTCTGCTGCCCTCTAGTGTCCGCTGCCTCTATCTGCCTCATCTATACTGCAGGACCTCTGCTGCCCTCTAGTGTCCGCTGCCTCTATCTGCCTCATCTATACTGCAGGATCTCTGCTGCCCTCTAGTGTCCGCTGCCTCTATCTGCCTCATCTATACTGCAGGATCTCTGCTGCCCTCTAGTGTCCGCTGCCTCTATCTGCCTCATCTATACTGCAGGATCTCTGCTGTCCCTCTAGTGTCCGCTGCCTCTATCTGCCTCATCTATACTGCAGGATCTCTGCTGCCCTCTAGTGTCCGCTGCCTCTATCTGCCTCATCTATACTGCAGGATCTCTGCTGCCCTCTAGTGTCCGCTGCCTCTATCTGCCTCATCTATACTGCAGGATCTCTGCTGCCCTCTAGTGTCCGCTGCCTCTATCTGCCTCATCTATACTGCAGGACCTCTGCTGCCCTCTAGTGTCCGCTGCCTCTATCTGCCTCATCTATACTGCAGGATCTCTGCTGCCCTCTAGTGTCCGCTGCCTCTATCTGCCTCATCTATACTGCAGGATCTCTGCTGTCCTCTAGTGTCCGCTGCCTCTATCTGCCTCATCTATACTGCAGGACCTCTGCTGCCCTCTAGTGTCCGCTGCCTCTATCTGCCTCATCTATACTGCAGGATCCTCTGCTGCCCTCTAGTGTCCGCTGCCTCTATCTGCCTCATCTATACTGCAGGACCTCTGCTGCCCTCTAGTGTCCGCTGCCTCTATCTGCCTCATCTATACTGCAGGACCTCTGCTGCCCTCTAGTGTCCCGCTGCCTCTATCTGCCTCATCTATACTGCAGGATCTCTGCTGCCCTCTAGTGTCCGCTGCCTCTATCTGCCTCATCTATACTGCAGGATCTCTGCTGCCCTCTAGGGTCTGCCTCATCTATACTGCAGGATCTCTGCTGCCCTCTAGTGTCCGCTGCCTCTATCTGCCTCATCTATACTGCAGGATCTCTGCTGCCTCTAGGTCTGCCTCATCTATACTGCAGGACCTCTGCTGCCCTCTAGTGTCCGCTGCCTCTATCTGCCTCATCTATACTGCAGGATCCTCTGCTGCCCTCTAGTGTCCGCTGCCTCTATCTGCCTCATCTATACTGCAGGACCTCTGCTGCCCTCTAGTGTCCGCTGCCTCTATCTGCCTCATCTATACTGCAGGACCTCTGCTGCCCTCTAGTGTCCGCTGCCTCTATCTGCCTCATCTATACTGCAGGATCTCTGCTGCCCTCTAGTGTCCGCTGCCTCTATCTGCCTCATCTATACTGCAGGACCTCTGCTGCCCTCTAGTGTCCGCTGCCTCTATCTGCCTCATCTATACTGCAGGACCTCTGCTGCCCTCTAGTGTCCGCTGCCTCTATCTGCCTCATCTATACTGCAGGATCTCTGCTGCCCTCTAGTGTCCGCTGCCTCTATCTGCCTCATCTATACTGCAGGATCTCTGCTGCCCTCTAGTGTCCGCTGCCTCTATCTGCCTCATCTATACTGCAGGACCTCTGCTGCCCTCTAGTGTCCGCTGCCTCTATCTGCCTCATCTATACTGCAGGACCTCTGCTGCCCTCTAGTGTCCGCTGCCTCTATCTGCCTCATCTATACTGCAGGATCTCTGCTGCCCTCTAGTGTCCGCTGCCTCTATCTGCCTCATCTATACTGCAGGACCTCTGCTGCCCTCTAGTGTCCGCTGCCTCTATCTGCCTCATCTATACTGCAGGACCTCTGCTGCCCTCTAGTGTCCGCTGCCTCTATCTGCCTCATCTATACTGCAGGACCTTTGCTGCCCTCTAGTGTCCGCTGCCTCTATCTGCCTCATCTATACTGCAGGACCTCTGCTGCCCTCTAGTGTCCGCTGCCTCTATCTGCCCTCATCTATACTGCAGGACCTCTGCTGTCCCTCTAGTGTCCGCTGCCTCTATCTGCCTCATCTATACTGCAGGATCTCTGCTGCCCTCTAGTGTCCGCTGCCTCTATCTGCCTCATCTATACTGCAGGATCTCTGCTGCCCTCTAGTGTCCGCTGCCTCTATCTGCCTCATCTATACTGCAGGATCTCTGCTGCCCTCTAGTGTCCGCTGCCTCTATCTGCCTCATCTATACTGCAGGACCTCTGCTGCCCTCTAGTGTCCGCTGCCTCTATCTGCCTCATCTATACTGCAGGACCTCTGCTGCCCTCTAGTGTCCGCTGCCTCTATCTGCCTCATCTATACTGCAGGACCTCTGCTGCCCTCTAGTGTCCGCTGCCTCTATCTGCCTCATCTATACTGCAGGATCTCTGCTGCCCTCTAGTGTCCGCTGCCTCTATCTGCCTCATCTATACTGCAGGACCTCTGCTGCCCTCTAGTGTCCGCTGCCTCTATCTGCCTCATCTATACTGCAGGATCTCTGCTGCCCTCTAGTGTCCGCTGCCTCTATCTGCCTCATCTATACTGCAGGATCTCTGCTGCCCTCTAGTGTCCGCTGCCTCTATCTGCCTCATCTATACTGCAGGACCTCTGCTGCCCTCTAGTGTCCGCTGCCTCTATCTGCCTCATCTATACTGCAGGATCTCTGCTGCCCTCTAGTGTCCGCTGCCTCTATCTGCCTCATCTATACTGCAGGACCTCTGCTGCCTCTAGTGTCCGCTGCCTCTATCTGCCTCATCTATACTGCAGGATCTCTGCTGCCCTCTAGTGTCCGCTGCCTCTATCTGCCTCATCTATACTGCAGGACCTCTGCTGCCCTCTAGTGTCCGCTGCCTCTATCTGCCTCATCTATACTGCAGGACCTCTGCTGCCCTCTAGTGTCCGCTGCCTCTATCTGCCTCATCTATACTGCAGGACCTCTGCTGCCCTCTAGTGTCCGCTGCCTCTATCTGCCTCATCTATACTGCAGGATCTCTGCTGCCCTCTAGTGTCCGCTGCCTCTATCTGCCTCATCTATACTGCAGGATCTCTGCTGCCCTCTAGTGTCCGCTGCCTCTATCTGCCTCATCTATACTGCAGGACCTCTGCTGCCCTCTAGTGTCCGCTGCCTCTATCTGCCTCATCTATACTGCAGGATCTCTGCTGCCTCTAGTGTCCGCTGCCTCTATCTGCCTCATCTATACTGCAGGACCTCTGCTGCCCTCTAGTGTCCGCTGCCTCTATCTGCCTCATCTATACTGCAGGATCTCTGCTGCCCTCTAGTGTCCGCTGCCTCTATCTGCCTCATCTATACTGCAGGACCTCTGCTGCCCTCTAGTGTCCGCTGCCTCTATCTGCCTCATCTATACTGCAGGACCTCTGCTGCCCTCTAGTGTCCGCTGCCTCTATCTGCCTCATCTATACTGCAGGATCTCTGCTGCCCTCTAGTGTCCGCTGCCTCTATCTGCCTCATCTATACTGCAGGATCTCTGCTGCCCTCTAGTGTCCGCTGCCTCTATCTGCCTCATCTATACTGCAGGACCTCTGCTGCCCTCTAGTGTCCGCTGCCTCTATCTGCCTCATCTATACTGCAGGACCTCTGCTGCCCTCTAGTGTCCGCTGCCTCTATCTGCCTCATCTATACTGCAGGATCTCTGCTGCCCTCTAGTGTCCGCTGACTCTATCTGCCTCATCTATACTGCAGGATCTCTGCTGCCCTCTAGTGTCCGCTGCCTCTATCTGCCTCATCTATACTGCAGGATCTCTGCTGTCCTCTAGTGTCCGCTGCCTCTATCTGCCTCATCTATACTGCAGGACCTCTGCTGCCCTCTAGTGTCCGCTGCCTCTATCTGCCTCATCTATACTGCAGGACCTCTGCTGTCCTCTAGTGTCCGCTGCCTCTATCTGCCTCATCTATACTGCAGGATCTCTGCTGCCCTCTAGTGTCCGCTGCCTCTATCTGCCTCATCTATACTGCAGGACCTCTGCTGCCCTCTAGTGTCCGCTGCCTCTATCTGCCTCATCTATACTGCAGGACCTCTGCTGCCCTCTAGTGTCCGCTGCCTCTATCTGCCTCATCTATACTGCAGGATCTCTGCTGCCCTCTAGTGTCCGCTGCCTCTATCTGCCTCATCTATACTGCAGGACCTCTGCTGCCCTCTAGTGTCCGCTGCCTCTATCTGCCTCATCTATACTGCAGGACCTCTGCTGCCCTCTAGTGTCCGCTGCCTCTATCTGCCTCATCTATACTGCAGGATCTCTGCTGCCCTCTAGTGTCCGCTGCCTCTATCTGCCTCATCTATACTGCAGGATATCTGCTGCCCTCTAGTGTCCGCTGCCTCTATCTGCCTCATCTATACTGCAGGATCTCTGCTGCCCTCTAGTGTCCGCTGCCTCTATCTGCCTCATCTATACTGCAGGACCTCTGCTGCCCTCTAGTGTCCGCTGCCTCTATCTGCCTCATCTATACTGCAGGATCTCTGCTGCCCTCTAGTGTCCGCTGCCTCTATCTGCCTCATCTATACTGCAGGACCTCTGCTGCCCTCTAGTGTCCGCTGCCTCTATCTGCCTCATCTATACTGCAGGATCTCTGCTGCCCTCTAGTGTCCGCTGCCTCTATCTGCCTCATCTATACTGCAGGATCTCTGCTGCCCTCTAGTGTCCGCTGCCTCTATCTGCCTCATCTATACTGCAGGACCTCTGCTGCCCTCTAGTGTCCGCTGCCTCTATCTGCCTCATCTATACTGCAGGATCTCTGCTGCCCTCTAGTGTCCGCTGCCTCTATCTGCCTCATCTATACTGCAGGATCTCTGCTGCCCTCTAGTGTCCGCTGCCTCTATCTGCCTCATCTATACTGCAGGACCTCTGCTGCCCTCTAGTGTCCGCTGCCTCTATCTGCCTCATCTATACTGCAGGACCTCTGCTGCCCTCTAGTGTCCGCTGCCTCTATCTGCCTCATCTATACTGCAGGACCTCTGCTGCCCTCTAGTGTCCGCTGCCTCTATCTGCCTCATCTATACTGCAGGATCTCTGCTGCCCTCTAGTGTCCGCTGCCTCTATCTGCCTCATCTATACTGCAGGATCTCTGCTGCCCTCTAGTGTCCGCTGCCTCTATCTGCCTCATCTATACTGCAGGACCTCTGCTGCCCTCTAGTGTCCGCTGCCTCTATCTGCCTCATCTATACTGCAGGATCTCTGCTGCCCTCTAGTGTCCGCTGCCTCTATCTGCCTCATCTATACTGCAGGACCTCTGCTGCCCTCTAGTGTCCGCTGCCTCTATCTGCCTCATCTATACTGCAGGATCTCTGCTGCCCTCTAGTGTCCGCTGCCTCTATCTGCCTCATCTATACTGCAGGATCTCTGCTGCCCTCTAGTGTCCGCTGCCTCTATCTGCCTCATCTATACTGCAGGATCTCTGCTGCCCTCTAGTGTCCGCTGCCTCTATCTGCCTCATCTATACTGCAGGATCTCTGCTGCCCTCTAGTGTCCGCTGCCTCTATCTGCCTCATCTATACTGCAGGATCTCTGCTGCCCTCTAGTGTCCGCTGCCTCTATCTGCCTCATCTATACTGCAGGACCTCTGCTGCCCTCTAGTGTCCGCTGCCTCTATCTGCCTCATCTATACTGCAGGACCTCTGCTGCCCTCTAGTGTCCGCTGCCTCTATCTGCCTCATCTATACTGCAGGACCTCTGCTGCCCTCTAGTGTCCGCTGCCTCTATCTGCCTCATCTATACTGCAGGACCTCTGCTGCCCTCTAGTGTCCGCTGCCTCTATCTGCCTCATCTATACTGCAGGACCTCTGCTGCCCTCTAGTGTCCGCTGCCTCTATCTGCCTCATCTATACTGCAGGATCTCTGCTGCCCTCTAGTGTCCGCTGCCTCTATCTGCCTCATCTATACTGCAGGATCTCTGCTGCCCTCTAGTGTCCGCTGCCTCTATCTGCCTCATCTATACTGCAGGACTCTCTGCTGCCCTCTAGTGTCCGCTGCCTCTATCTGCCTCATCTATACTGCAGGATCTCTGCTGCCCTCTAGTGTCCGCTGCCTCTATCTGCCTCATCTATACTGCAGGATCTCTGCTGCCCTCTAGTGTCCGCTGCCTCTATCTGCCTCATCTATACTGCAGGACCTCTGCTGCCCTCTAGTGTCCGCTGCCTCTATCTGCCTCATCTATACTGCAGGATCTCTGCTGCCCTCTAGTGTCCGCTGCCTCTATCTGTCTCATCTATACTGCAGGACCTCTGCTGCCCTCTAGTGTCCGCTGCCTCTATCTGCCTCATCTATACTGCAGGATCTCTGCTGTCCTCTAGTGTCCGCTGCCTCTATCTGCCTCATCTATACTGCAGGATCTCTGCTGCCCTCTAGTGTCCGCTGCCTCTATCTGCCTCATCTATACTGCAGGACCTCTGCTGCCCTCTAGTGTCCGCTGCCTCTATCTGCCTCATCTATACTGCAGGACCTCT
>NW_027442080.1:206379-236289 GCF_048569485.1 Anomaloglossus baeobatrachus | reverse complement strand
TGCTGTCCTCTAGTGTCCGCTGCCTCTATCTGCCTCATCTATACTGCAGGATCTCTGCTGCCCTCTAGTGTCCGCTGCCTCTATCTGCCTCATCTATACTGCAGGACCTCTGCTGTCCTCTAGTGTCCGCTGCCTCTATCTGCCTCATCTATACTGCAGGATCTCTGCTGCCCTCTAGTGTCCGCTGCCTCTATCTGCCTCATCTATACTGCAGGACCTCTGCTGTCCTCTAGTGTCCTCTGCCTCTATCTGCCTCATCTATACTGCAGGATCTCTGCTGTCCTCTAGTGTCCGCTGCCTCTATCTGCCTCATCTATACTGCAGGATCTCTGCTGTCCTCTAGTGTCCGCTGCCTCTATCTGCCTCATCTATACTGCAGGATCTCTGCTGTCCTCTAGTGTCCGCTGCCTCTATCTGCCTCATCTATACTGCAGGACCTCTGCTGCCCTCTAGTGTCCGCTGCCTCTATCTGCCTCATCTATACTGCAGGACCTCTGCTGTCCTCTAGTGTCCGCTGCCTCTATCTGCCTCATCTATACTGCAGGATCTCTGCTGCCCTCTAGTGTCCGCTGCCTCTATCTGCCTCATCTATACTGCAGGACCTCTGCTGCCCTCTAGTGTCCGCTGCCTCTATCTGCCTCATCTATACTGCAGGACCTCTTCTGTCCTCTAGTGTCCGCTGCCTCTATCTGCCTCATCTATACTGCAGGATCTCTGCTGTCCTCTAGTGTCCGCTGTCTCTATCTGCCTCATCTATACTGCAGGATCTCTACTGCCCTCTAGTGTCCGCTGTCTCTATCTGCCTCATCTATACTGCAGGATCTCTGCTGCCCTCTAGTGTCCGCTGCCTCTATCTGCCTCATCTATACTGCAGGACCTCTGCTGTCCTCTAGTGTCCGCTGCCTCTATCTGCCTCATCTATACTGCAGGACCTCTGCTGTCCCTCTAGTGTCCGCTGCCTCTATCTGCCTCATCTATACTGCAGGACCTCTGCTGTCCTCTAGTGTCCGCTGCCTCTATCTGCCTCATCTATACTGCAGGACCTCTGCTGCCCTCTAGTGTCCGCTGCCTCTATCTGCCTCATCTATACTGCAGGACCTCTGCTGCCTCTAGTGTCCGCTGCCTCTATCTGCCTCATCTATACTGCAGGACCTCTGCTGCCCTCTAGTGTCCGCTGCCTCTATCTGCCTCATCTATACTGCAGGACCTCTGCTGCCCTCTAGTGTCCGCTGCCTCTATCTGCCCTCATCTATACGGCAGGACCTCTGCTGCCTCTAGTGTCCGCTGCCTCTATCTGCCTCATCTATACTGCAGGATCTCTGCTGCCCTCTAGTGTCCGCTGCCTCTCATCTGCCTCATCTATACTGCAGGACCTCTGCTGCCCTCTAGTGTCCGCTGCCTCTATCTGCCTCATCTATACTGCAGGATCTCTGCTGTCCTCTAGTGTCCGCTGCTCTATCTGCCTCATCTATACTGCAGGATCTCTGCTGCCCTCTAGTGTCCGCTGCCTCTATCTGCCTCATCTATACTGCAGGACCTCTGCTGCCCTCTAGTGTCCGCTGCCTCTATCTGCCTCATCTATACTGCAGGACCTCTGCTGTCCTCTAGTGTCCGCTGCCTCTATCTGCCTCATCTATACTGCAGGATCTCTGCTGTCCTCTAGTGTCCGCTGCCTCTATCTGCCTCATCTATACTGCAGGATCTCTGCTGCCCTCTAGTGTCCGCTGCCTCTATCTGCCTCATCTATACTGCAGGACCTCTGCTGCCCTCTAGTGTCCGCTGCCTCTATCTGCCTCATCTATACTGCAGGATCTCTGCTGCCCTCTAGTGTCCGCTGCCTCTATCTGCCTCATCTATACTGCAGGACCTCTGCTGTCCTCTAGTGTCCGCTGCCTCTATCTGCCTCATCTCTATACTGCAGGATCTCTGCTGCCTCTAGTGTCCGCTGCCTCTATCTGCCTCATCTATACTGCAGGATCTCTGCTGTCCTCTAGTGTCCGCTGCCTCTATCTGCCTCATCTATACTGCAGGATCTCTGCTGTCCTCTAGTGTCCGCTGCCTCTATCTGCCTCATCTATACTGCAGGACCTCTGCTGCCCTCTAGTGTCCGCTGCCTCTATCTGCCTCATCTATACTGCAGGACCTCTGCTGTCCTCTAGTGTCCGCTGCCTCTATCTGCCTCATCTATACTGCAGGACCTCTGCTGTCCTCTAGTGTCCGCTGCCTCTATCTGCCTCTCTATACTGCAGGACCTCTGCTGCCCTCTAGTGTCCGCTGCCTCTATCTGCCTCATCTATACTGCAGGATCTCTGCTGCCCTCTAGTGTCCGCTGCCTCTATCTGCCTCATCTATACTGCAGGACCTCTGCTGCCCTCTAGTGTCCGCTGCCTCTATCTGCCTCATCTATACTGCAGGATCTCTGCTGCCCTCTAGTGTCCGCTGCCTCTATCTGCCTCATCTATACTGCAGGACCTCTGCTGCCCTCTAGTGTCCGCTGCCTCTATCTGCTCATCTATACTGCAGGACCTCTGCTGTCCTCTAGTGTCCGCTGCCTCTATCTGCCTCATCTATACTGCAGGATCTCTGCTGTCCTCTAGTGTCCGCTGCCTCTATCTGCCTCATCTATACTGCAGGATCTCTGCTGCCCTCTAGTGTCCGCTGCCTCTATCTGCCTCATCTATACTGCAGGACCTCTGCTGCCCTCTAGTGTCCGCTGCCTCTATCTGCCTCATCTATACTGCAGGATCTCTGCTGCCCTCTAGTGTCGCTGCCTCTATCTGCCTCATCTATACTGCAGGACCTCTGCTGCCCTCTAGTGTCCGCTGCCTCTATCTGCCTCATCTATACTGCAGGATCTCTGCTGCCCTCTAGTGTCCGCTGCCTCTATCTGCCTCATCTATACTGCAGACCTCTGCTGCCCTCTAGTGTCCGCTGCCTCTATCTGCCTCATCTATACTGCAGGATCTCTGCTGTCCTCTAGTGTCCGCTGCCTCTATCTGCCTCATCTATACTGCAGGATCTCTGCTGCCCTCTAGTGTCCGCTGCCTCTATCTGCCTCATCTATACTGCAGGACCTCTGCTGCCCTCTAGTGTCCGCTGCCTCTATCTGTCTCATCTATACTGCAGGACCTCTGCTGCCCTCTAGTGTCCGCTGCCTCTATCTGCCTCATCTATACTGCAGACCTCTGCTGCCCTCTAGTGTCCGCTGCCTCTATCTGCCTCATCTATACTGCAGGATCTCTGCTGCCCTCTAGTGTCCGCTGTCTCTATCTGCCTCATCTATACTGCAGGATCTCTGCTGTCCTCTAGTGTCCGCTGCCTCTATCTGCCTCATCTATACTGCAGGACCTCTGCTGCCCTCTAGTGTCCGCTGCCTCTATCTGCCTCATCTATACTGCAGGATCTCTGCTGCCCTCTAGTGTCCGCTGCCTCTATCTGCCTCATCTATACTGCAGGACCTCTGCTGCCCTCTAGTGTCCGCTGCCTCTATCTGCCTCATCTATACTGCAGACCTCTGCTGCCCTCTAGTGTCCGCTGCCTCTATCTGCCTCATCTATACTGCAGGATCTCTGCTGCCCTCTAGTGTCCGCTGCCTCTATCTGTCTCATCTATACTGCAGGATCTCTGCTGTCCTCTAGTGTCCGCTGCCTCTATCTGCCTCATCTATACTGCAGGATCTCTGGGCTGTCCTCTAGTGTCCGCTGCCTCTATCTGCCTCATCTATACTGCAGGATCTCTGCTGCCCTCTAGTGTCCGCTGCCTCTATCTGCCTCATCTATACTGCAGGACCTCTGCTGTCCTCTAGTGTCCGCTGCTCTATCTGCCTCATCTATACTGCAGGACCTCTGCTGCCCTCTAGTGTCCGCTGCCTCTATCTGCCTCATCTATACTGCAGGATCTCTGCTGCCCTCTAGTGTCCGCTGCCTCTATCTGCCTCATCTATACTGCAGGACCTCTGCTGCCCTCTAGTGTCCGCTGTCTCTATCTGCCTCATCTATACTGCAGGATCTCTGCTGCCCTCTAGTGTCCGCTGCCTCTATCTGCCTCATCTATGCTGCAGGACCTCTGCTGCCCTCTAGTGTCCGCTGCCTCTATCTGCCTCATCTATACTGCAGGATCTCTGCTGCCCTCTAGTGTCCGCTGCCTCTATCTGCCTCATCTATACTGCAGGACCTCTGCTGTCCTCTAGTGTCCGCTGCCTCTATCTGCCTCATCTATACTGCAGGACCTCTGCTGTCCTCTAGTGTCTGCTGCCTCTATCTGCCTCATCTATACTGCAGGATCTCTGCTGCCCTCTAGTGTCCGCTGCCTCTATCTGCCTCATCTATACTGCAGGACCTCTGCTGCCCTCTAGTGTCCGCTGCCTCTATCTGCCTCATCTATACTGCAGACCTCTGCTGCCCTCTAGTGTCCGCTGCCTCTATCTGCCTCATCTATACTGCAGGACCTCTGCTGCCCTCTAGTGTCCGCTGCCTCCATCTGCCTCATCTATACTGCAGGATCTCTGCTGCCCTCTAGTGTCCGCTGCCTCTATCTGCCTCATCTATACTGCAGGATCTCTGCTGCCCTCTAGTGTCCGCTGCCTCTATCTGCCTCATCTATACTGCAGGACCTCTGCTGTCCTCTAGTGTCCGCTGCCTCTATCTGCCTCATCTATACTGCAGGATCTCTGCTGCCCTCTAGTGTCCGCTGCCTCTATCTGCCTCATCTATACTGCAGGACCTCTGCTGCCCTCTAGTGTCCGCTGCCTCTATCTGCCTCATCTATACTGCAGGACCTCTGCTGCCCTCTAGTGTCCGCTGCCTCTATCTGCCTCATCTATACTGCAGGATCTCTGCTGCCCTCTAGTGTCCGCTGCCTCTATCTGCCTCATCTATACTGCAGGACCTCTGCTGCCCTCTAGTGTCCGCTGCCTCTATCTGCCTCATCTATACTGCAGGAACTCTGCTGCCCTCTAGTGTCCGCTGCCTCTATCTGCCTCATCTATACTGCAGGATCTCTGCTGCCCTCTAGTGTCCGCTGCCTCTATCTGCCTCATCTATACTGCAGGATCTCTGCTGCCCTCTAGTGTCCGCTGCCTCTATCTGCCTCATCTATACTGCAGGATCTCTGCTGCCCTCTAGTGTCCGCTGCCTCTATCTGCCTCATCTATACTGCAGGACCTCTGCTGCCCTCTAGTGTCCGCTGCCTCTATCTGCCTCATCTATACTGCAGGATCTCTGCTGCCCTCTAGTGTCCGCTGCCTCTATCTGCCTCATCTATACTGCAGGATCTCTGCTGCCCTCTAGTGTCCGCTGCCTCTATCTGCCTCATCTATACTGCAGGATCTCTGCTGCCCTCTAGTGTCCGCTGCCTCTATCTGCCTCATCTATACTGCAGGATCTCTGCTGCCCTCTAGTGTCCGCTGCCTCTATCTGCCTCATCTATACTGCAGGACCTCTGCTGCCCTCTAGTGTCCGCTGCCTCTATCTGCCTCATCTATACTGCAGGACCTCTGCTGCCCTCTAGTGTCCGCTGCCTCTATCTGCCTCATCTATACTGCAGGATCTCTGCTGTCCTCTAGTGTCCGCTGCCTCTATCTGCCTCATCTATACTGCAGGATCTCTGCTGTCCTCTAGTGTCCGCTGCCTCTATCTGCCTCATCTATACTGCAGGACCTCTGCTGCCCTCTAGTGTCCGCTGCCTCTATCTGCCTCATCTATACTGCAGGATCTCTGCTGCCCTCTAGTGTCCGCTGCCTCTATCTGCCTCATCTATACTGCAGGATCTCTGCTGTCCTCTAGTGTCCGCTGCCTCTATCTGCCTCATCTATACTGCAGGATCTCTGCTGCCCTCTAGTGTCCGCTGCCTCTATCTGCCTCATCTATACTGCAGGACCTCTGCTGTCCTCTAGTGTCCGCTGCCTCTATCTGCCTCATCTATACTGCAGGACCTCTGCTGCCCTCTAGTGTCCGCTGCCTCTATCTGCCTCATCTATACTGCAGGATCTCTGCTGCCCTCTAGTGTCCGCTGCCTCTATCTGCCTCATCTATGCTGCAGGATCTCTGCTGCCCTCTAGTGTCCGCTGCCTCTATCTGCCTCATCTATACTGCAGGATCTCTGCTGCCCTCTAGTGTCCGCTGCCTCTATCTGCCTCATCTATACTGCAGGACCTCTGCTGCCCTCTAGTGTCCGCTGCCTCTATCTGCCTCATCTATACTGCAGGATCTCTGCTGCCCTCTAGTGTCCGCTGCCTCTATCTGCCTCATCTATACTGCAGGACCTCTGCTGCCCTCTAGTGTCCGCTGCCTCTATCTGCCTCATCTATACTGCAGGACCTCTGCTGCCCTCTAGTGTCCGCTGCCTCTATCTGCCTCATCTATACTGCAGGACCTCTGCTGCCCTCTAGTGTCCGCTGCCTCTATCTGCCTCATCTATACTGCAGGACCTCTGCTGCCCTCTAGTGTCCGCTGCCTCTATCTGCCTCATCTATACTGCAGGATCTCTGCTGTCCTCTAGTGTCCGCTGCCTCTATCTGCCTCATCTATACTGCAGGATCTCTGCTGTCCTCTAGTGTCCGCTGCCTCTATCTGCCTCATCTATACTGCAGGATCTCTGCTGCCCTCTAGTGTCCGCTGCCTCTATCTGCCTCATCTATACTGCAGGACCTCTGCTGCCCTCTAGTGTCCGCTGCCGCTATCTGCCTCATCTATACTGCAGGACCTCTGCTGCCCTCTAGTGTCCGCTGCCTCTATCTGCCTCATCTATACTGCAGGACCTCTGCTGCCCTCTAGTGTCCGCTGCCTCTATCTGCCTCATCTATACTGCAGGACCTCTGCTGCCCTCTAGTGTCCGCTGCCTCTATCTGCCTCATCTATACTGCAGGATCTCTGCTGCCCTCTAGTGTCCGCTGCCTCTATCTGCCTCATCTATACTGCAGGACCTCTGCTGCCCTCTAGTGTCCGCTGCCTCTATCTGCCTCATCTATACTGCAGGATCTCTGCTGCCCTCTAGTGTCCGCTGCCTCTATCTGCCTCATCTATACTGCAGGATCTCTGCTGTCCTCTAGTGTCCGCTGCCTCTATCTGCCTCATCTATACTGCAGGATCTCTGCTGCCCTCTAGTGTCCGCTGCCTCTATCTGCCTCATCTATACTGCAGGACCTCTGCTGCCCTCTTGTGGTGGAATATGATGACATTTTCTGCTGCTTTCCCAGCGGATGAAATATAGAATAACAGTGGAAACTGCTCGGTTTATTGCTCTCTGTTATCTGCCACCTGAAGGATCCTGTAGGTTGTATCATCTATGAATCCCGGCACTGACACACTGTAACAGCCCCTCAGAGCTGCACACACTGGCTGACAACCCGTTATTAGGCGGCGGTTAGTTGTCAGCAGCCATTACCATCGTTTGCAGGAAGCTGCATAGTGTCATACATGCGAGCGGGCGGTGCGGAGGCGGAGTCTGACAACCTCAGTCACCAATGGGCAGTCCTGTGTGCAGGAGTTGTCAGGCGACACCCGGCTGCAGGAAAGCTCCCAAATCTGGACACAACCGTCACGTCTCACGAGGGAACAAGCCCTGACTAATGAGGGCGTCTCCCAAGAGGTCTGCAAGGGTTAATCAGTACACGGGACAGACATGGGGCAGGTCCCCTTTAAGATCAGCCTCGTATATGGCGACTACAGAAAGCAGAAGATCAGCACTCGCAGGGAGGGGTCACAGCAGCACTCGCAGGGAGGGGTCACAGCAGCACTCGCAGGGAGGGGTCACAGCAGCACTCGCAGGGAGGGGTCACAGCAGCACTCGCAGGGAGGGGTCACAGCAGCACTCGCAGGGAGGGGTCACAGCAGCACTCGCAGGGAGGGGTCACAGCAGCACTCGCAGGGAGGGGTCACAGCAGCACTCGCAGGGAGGGGTCACAGCAGCACTCGCAGGGAGGGGTCACAGCAGCACTCGCAGGGAGGGGTCACAGCAGCACTCGCAGGGAGGGGTCACAGCAGCACTCGCAGGGAGGGGTCACAGCAGCACTCGCAGGGAGGGGTCACAGCAGCACTCGCAGGGAGGGGTCACAGCAGCACTCGCAGGGAGGGGTCACAGCAGCACTCGCAGGGAGGGGTCACAGCAGCACTCGCAGGGAGGGGTCACAGCAGCACTCGCAGGGAGGGGTCACAGCAGCACTCGCAGGGAGGGGTCACAGCAGCACTCGCAGGGAGGGGTCACAGCAGCACTCGCAGGGAGGGGTCACAGCAGCACTCGCAGGGAGGGGTCACAGCAGCACTCGCAGGGAGGGGTCACAGCAGCACTCGCAGGGAGGGGTCACAGCAGCACTCGCAGGGAGGGGTCACAGCAGCACTCGCAGGGAGGGGTCACAGCAGCACTCGCAGGGAGGGGGTCACAGCAGCACTCGCAGGGAGGGGGTCACAGCAGCACTCGCAGGGAGGGGGTCACAGCAGCACTCGCAGGGAGGGGGTCACAGCAGCACTCGCAGGGAGGGGTCACAGCAGCACTCGCAGGGAGGGGGTCACAGCAGCACTCGCAGGGAGGGGTCACAGCAGCACTCGCAGGGAGGGGTCACAGCAGCACTCGCAGGGAGGGGTCACAGCAGCACTCGCAGGGAGGGGTCACAGCAGCACTCGCAGGGAGGGGTCACAGCAGCACTCGCAGGGAGGGGTCACAGCAGCACTCGCAGGGAGGGGTCACAGCAGCACTCGCAGGGAGGGGTCACAGCAGCACTCGCAGGGAGGGGTCACAGCAGCACTCGCAGGGAGGGGTCACAGCAGCACTCGCAGGGAGGGGTCACAGCAGCACTCGCAGGGAGGGGTCACAGCAGCACTCGCAGGGAGGGGTCACAGCAGCACTCGCAGGGAGGGGTCACAGCAGCACTCGCAGGGAGGGGTCACAGCAGCACTCGCAGGGAGGGGTCACAGCAGCACTCGCAGGGAGGGGTCACAGCAGCACTCGCAGGGAGGGGTCACAGCAGCACTCGCAGGGAGGGGTCACAGCAGCACTCGCAGGGAGGGGTCACAGCAGCACTCGCAGGGAGGGGTCACAGCAGCACTCGCAGGGAGGGGTCACAGCAGCACTCGCAGGGAGGGGTCACAGCAGCACTCGCAGGGAGGGGTCACAGCAGCACTCGCAGGGAGGGGTCACAGCAGCACTCGCAGGGAGGGGTCACAGCAGCACTCGCAGGGAGGGGTCACAGCAGCACTCGCAGGGAGGGGTCACAGCAGCACTCGCAGGGAGGGGTCACAGCAGCACTCGCAGGGAGGGGTCACAGCAGCACTCGCAGGGAGGGGTCACAGCAGCACTCGCAGGGAGGGGTCACAGCAGCACTCGCAGGGAGGGGTCACAGCAGCACTCGCAGGGAGGGGTCACAGCAGCACTCGCAGGGAGGGGTCACAGCAGCACTCGCAGGGAGGGGTCACAGCAGCACTCGCAGGGAGGGGTCACAGCAGCACTCGCAGGGAGGGGTCACAGCAGCACTCGCAGGGAGGGGTCACAGCAGCACTCGCAGGGAGGGGTCACAGCAGCACTCGCAGGGAGGGGTCACAGCAGCACTCGCAGGGAGGGGTCACAGCAGCACTCGCAGGGAGGGGTCACAGCAGCACTCGCAGGGAGGGGTCACAGCAGCACTCGCAGGGAGGGGTCACAGCAGCACTCGCAGGGAGGGGTCACAGCAGCACTCGCAGGGAGGGGTCACAGCAGCACTCGCAGGGAGGGGTCACAGCAGCACTCGCAGGGAGGGGTCACAGCAGCACTCGCAGGGAGGGGTCACAGCAGCACTCGCAGGGAGGGGTCACAGCAGCACTCGCAGGGAGGGGTCACAGCAGCACTTTTAGGGAGGGGTCACAGCAGCACTTTTAGGGAGGGGTCACAGCAGCACTCGTAGGGATGGGTCACAGCAGCACTCTTAACGAGGGGTCAGGGGGGTCCAGCAGCACTCGAAGGGAGGGTTCAGTGGGGGTCACGGGTCACAGCAGCACTCATAGGGAGGGGTCGGGGGTCACAGCAGCATTCGCAGGGAGGGTTCGGTGGGGATCACAGCAGCACTCGCAGGGAGGGGTCACAGAAACACGTAGGGAGTGTTCATTGAGGATTACAGCAGGTCTCGTAGGGAGGGGTTGGGGTCACAGCAGCACTCATAGGGAGGGGTTGGGGGTCACAGCAGCACTCGTAGGGAGGGGTCGGGGGTCACAGCAGCACTCGCAGGGAGGGTTCATTGAGGATTACAGCAGCACTCGTAGGGAGGAGTCGTTGGGTCACAGCAGTACTCAAAGGGAAGGTTTGGTGGGGGTCACAGCAGCACCCGTAGGGAGAGGTTGGGGTCAAAGCAGCACTGGTAGGAGGGTTCAGTGGGGGTCACAGCAGCACTCGTAGGGAGGGGTTGCTGGGGGTCACAGCAGCACGCATAGGGAGGGGGGTCGGTGGGGATCACAGCAGAACTCGTAGGGAGGGGTCACAGCAGCACTCATAGGGAGGGTTCGTTGGGGATCACAGGAGCATTTGCAGGGAGGATTCGTTGTGTGTCACAGCAGCACTCGTAGGGAGGGGTCGGAGGGGGTACCAGCAGCACTCGTAGGGAGAGGTCGGGGGTCACAGCAGCACTCGAAGGGAGGGTTCAGTGGGGGTCACAGCAGTACACGTAGGGAAGGGTCGGTGGGGGTCACAGCAGCACTCGTAGGGAGGGGTCGGGGGTCACAGCAGCACTCGAAGGGAGGGTTCAGTGGGGGTCACAGCAGTACACGTAGGGAAGGGTCGGTGGGGGTCACAGCAGCACTCATAGGGAGGGGTCACAGGAGCACTCGTAGGGAGGGTTCAGTGGGGGTCACAGCAGCACTCGTAGGGAGAGGTCGGGGTATCACAGCAGCACTGGTAGGAGGGGTCGGGGTCACAGCAGCACTCTTGGGGAGGGTTCAGTGAGGGTCACAGCAGCACTCGTAGGGAGGGTCGGTGTCACAGCAGCATTTGTAGGGAGGGGTCGGTGAAGGTCACAGCAGCACTTGTAGGGATGGTTCAGTGAGGGTCACAGCAGCACTCGTAGGGAGGGTTGGGGTCACAGTAACACTCGTCGGGAGGGGTCGAGGTCACAGCAGCACTCGTAGGGAGGGGTCGAGGTCACAGCAGCACTCGTAGGGAGGGGTCGGGGGTCACAGCAGCACTCGTAGGGAGGGGTCGGGGGTCACAGCAGCACTCGTAGGGAGGGGTCGGGGGTCACAGCAGCACTCGTAGGGAGGGGTCGGGGGTCACAGCAGCACTCGTAGGGAGGGGTCGGGGGTCACAGCAGCACTCGTAGGGAGGGGTCGGGGGTCACAGCACCATTTGTAGGGAGGGGTCGAGGGTCACAGCAGCACTCGTAGGGAGGGGTCGGGGGTCACAGCAGCATTTGTAGGGAGGGGTCGGGGGTCACAGCAGCACTCGTAGGGAGGGGTCGGGGGTCACAGCAGCATTTGTAGGGAGGGGTCGAGGGTCACAGCAGCACTCGTAGGGAGGGGTCGAGGGTCACAGCAGCATTTGTAGGGAGGGGTCAGGGGTCACAGCAGCAATCGCAGGGAGGGGTCACAGCAACACTCGCAGGGAGGGGTCACAGCAACACTCGCAGGGAGGGGTCACAGCAGCACTCGCAGGGAGGGGTCACAGCAGCACTCGCAGGGAGGGGTCACAGCAGCACTCGCAGGGAGGGGTCACAGCAGCACTCGCAGGGAGGGGTCACAGCAACACTCGCAGGGAGGGGTCACAGCAACACTCGCAGGGAGGGGTCACAGCAGCACTCGCAGGGAGGGGTCACAGCAGCACTCGCAGGGAGGGGTCACAGCAGCACTCGCAGGGAGGGGTCACAGCAGCACTCGCAGGGAGGGGTCACAGCAGCACTCGCAGGGAGGGGTCACAGCAGCACTTTTAGGGAGGGGTCACAGCAGCACTTTTAGGGAGGGGTCACAGCAGCACTCGTAGGGATGGGTCACAGCAGCACTCTTAACGAGGGGTCAGGGGGGTCCAGCAGCACTCGAAGGGAGGGTTCAGTGGGGGTCACGGGTCACAGCAGCACTCATAGGGAGGGGTCGGGGGTCACAGCAGCATTCGCAGGGAGGGTTCGGTGGGGATCACAGCAGCACTCGCAGGGAGGGGTCACAGAAACACGTAGGGAGTGTTCATTGAGGATTACAGCAGGTCTCGTAGGGAGGGGTTGGGGGTCACAGCAGCACTCATAGGGAGGGGTTGGGGGTCACAGCAGCACTCGTAGGGAGGGGTCGGGGGTCACAGCAGCACTCGCAGGGAGGGTTCATTGAGGATTACAGCAGCACTCGTAGGGAGGAGTCGTTGGGTCACAGCAGTACTCAAAGGGAAGGTTTGGTGGGGGTCACAGCAGCACCCGTAGGGAGAGGTTGGGGTCAAAGCAGCACTGGTAGGAGGGTTCAGTGGGGGTCACAGCAGCACTCGTAGGGAGGGGTTGCTGGGGGTCACAGCAGCACGCATAGGGAGGGGGGTCGGTGGGGATCACAGCAGAACTCGTAGGGAGGGGTCACAGCAGCACTCATAGGGAGGGTTCGTTGGGGATCACAGGAGCATTTGCAGGGAGGATTCGTTGTGTGTCACAGCAGCACTCGTAGGGAGGGGTCGGAGGGGGTACCAGCAGCACTCGTAGGGAGAGGTCGGGGGTCACAGCAGCACTCGAAGGGAGGGTTCAGTGGGGGTCACAGCAGTACACGTAGGGAAGGGTCGGTGGGGGTCACAGCAGCACTCGTAGGGAGGGGTCGGGGGTCACAGCAGCACTCGAAGGGAGGGTTCAGTGGGGGTCACAGCAGTACACGTAGGGAAGGGTCGGTGGGGGTCACAGCAGCACTCATAGGGAGGGGTCACAGGAGCACTCGTAGGGAGGGTTCAGTGGGGGTCACAGCAGCACTCGTAGGGAGAGGTCGGGGTATCACAGCAGCACTGGTAGGAGGGGTCGGGGTCACAGCAGCACTCTTGGGGAGGGTTCAGTGAGGGTCACAGCAGCACTCGTAGGGAGGGTCGGTGTCACAGCAGCATTTGTAGGGAGGGGTCGGTGAAGGTCACAGCAGCACTTGTAGGGATGGTTCAGTGAGGGTCACAGCAGCACTCGTAGGGAGGGTTGGGGTCACAGTAACACTCGTCGGGAGGGTCGGGGGTCACAGCAGCACTCGTAGGGAGGGGTCGAGGTCACAGCAGCACTCGTAGGGAGGGGTCGGGGGTCACAGCAGCACTCGTAGGGAGGGGTCGGGGGTCACAGCAGCACTCGTAGGGAGGGGTCGGGGGTCACAGCAGCACTTGTAGGGAGGGGTCGGGGGTCACAGCAGCACTCGTAGGGAGGGGTCGGGGGTCACAGCACCATTTGTAGGGAGGGGTCGAGGGTCACAGCAGCACTCGTAGGGAGGGGTCGGGGGTCACAGCAGCATTTGTAGGGAGGGGTCGGGGGTCACAGCAGCACTCGTAGGGAGGGGTCGGGGGTCACAGCAGCATTTGTAGGGAGGGGTCGAGGGTCACAGCAGCACTCGTAGGGAGGGGTCGAGGGTCACAGCAGCATTTGTAGGGAGGGGTCAGGGGTCACAGCAGCAATCGCAGGGAGGGGTCGGTGAAGGTCACAGCAGCACTCGTAGGGAGGGGTCGGGGGTCACAGCAGCACTCGTAGGGAGGGGTCGGTGTAGGTCACAGCAGCACTCGTAGGGAGGGGTCGGGGGTCACAGCAGCACTCGTAGGGAGGGGTCGGGAGTCACAGCAGCACTCGTAGGGAGGGGTCGGGGGTCACAGCAGCACTCGTAGGGAGGGGTCGGGGGTCACAGCAGCACTCGTAGGGAGGGGTCGGGGGTCACAGCAGCACTCGTAGGGAGGGGTTGGGAGTCACAGCAGCACTCGTAGGGAGGGGTCGGGGGTCACAGCAGCACTCGTAGGGAGGGGTCGGGGGTCACAGCAGCATTTGTAAGGAGGGGTCGGGGGTCCCAGGAGCACTCGTAGGGAGGGGTTGGGGGTCACAGCAGCACTCGTAGGGAGGGGTCGGGGGTCACAGCAGCATTTG
Organism: Anomaloglossus baeobatrachus; assembly: GCF_048569485.1. NCBI lineage: Eukaryota > Metazoa > Chordata > Amphibia > Anura > Aromobatidae > Anomaloglossus > Anomaloglossus baeobatrachus. The sequence goes on along the minus strand of NW_027442080.1, from coordinate 222,278 downwards.
TAGGGAGGGGTCGGGGGTCACAGCAGCATTTGTAGGGAGGGGTCGGGGGTCACAGCAAGCACTCGTAGGGAGGGGTCGGGGGTCACAGCAGCACTCGTAGGGAGGGGTCGGGGGTCACAGCAGAGGTGTTATTTGGAAGGCAACAAGCCATCTTACTTTAATCTCTAGGACGCACCTTATCCTGCGCCGACCTTTTGCCCTGTAACCATAGGGAGAGAATCTGGATTTTAGCCGTCCGCGCTCATCTCCTGCGAGACGCCGAGCACACCGCAAAGCGCACCTGTGTCCCCCGCAGATCCCGCACCCCAACCCCTATAATGGGGCCCCCCGCACTATATGGGGCCCCCCCGCACCGACTATATGGGGCCCCCCGCACTTTAATGGCGCGCCCCCACCCCTATTAATTGGGGCCCCCCACACTATAATGGGGCGCCCCCACACCGCACTATAATGGGGCCCCCCCCGCACTATAATGGGGCGCCCCCACCCCTATAATTGGGGCCCCCCACACTATAATGGGCGCCACCCGCACTATGGTGACCACTGCCGCTGCACAGAAGCAATATACACGTGACTCGTCTAACAGCCGCCGTCCCTGCAGACAATGGCATCATCTATAAGGCACTGTCTGCAGGTGGCGTCCGTCTGTACGCATGAGCCGCGTGTATGAAGCCGTCTGTACGCATGAGCCGCGTGTATGAAGCCCGTCTGTACGCATGAGCCGCGTGTACGAAGCCCGTCTGTACGCATGAGCCGCGTGTATGAAGCCCGTCTGTACGCATGAGCCGCGTGTATGAAGCCCGTCTGTACGCTGAGCCGCGTGTACGAAGCCCGTCTGTACGCATGAGCCGCGTGTATGAAGCCCGTCTGTACGCATGAGCCGCGTGTACGAAGCCCGTCTGTACGCATGAGCCGCGTGTATGAAGCCCGTCTGTACGCATGAGCCGCGTGTACGAAGCCCGTCTGTACGCATGGAGCCGCGTGTACGAAGCCCGTCTGTACGCATGAGCCGCGTGTACGAAGCCCGTCGTAGCGTCGCATGAGCCCGCGGTGTACGAAGCCCGTCTGTACGCATGAGCCGCGTGTACGAAGCCCGTCTGTACGCATGAGCCGCGTGTATGAAGCCCCGTCTGTACGCATGAGCCGCGTGTATGAAGCCCGTCTGTACGCATGAGCCGCGTGTAGAAGCCCGTCTGTACGCATGAGCCGCGTGTAAGAAGCCCGTCTGTACGCATGAGCCGCGTGTATGAAGCCCGTCTGTACGCATGAGCCCGCGTGTATGAAGCCCGTCTGTAGCATGAGCCGCGTGTAAGAGCCCGTCTGTACGCATGAGCCGCGTGTATGAGAGCCCGTCTGTACGCATGAGCCGCGTGTACGAAGCCCGTCTGTACGCATGAGCCGCGTGTATGAAGCCCGTCTGTACGCATGAGCCGCTGTGTACGAAGCCAATCTGTACGCATGAGCCGCGTGTACGAAGCCCGTCTGTACGCATGAGCCGCATCCATGAATCACGTCTGTACGCATGAGCCGCGTGTACGAAGCCAATCTGTACGCATGAGCCGCGTGTACGAAGCCTGTCTGTACGCATGAGCCGCGTGTACGAAGCCAATCTGTACGCATGAGCCGCGTGTACGAAGCCTGTCTGTACGCATGAGCCGCGTGTACGAAGCCTGTCTGTGCGCATGAGCCGCGTGTACGAAGCCTGTCTGTGCGCATGAGCCGCGTCCACGAATCCGTCTGTACGCATGAGCCATGTGTACGAAGCCTGTCTGTACGCATGAGCCGCGCTTTGTTGCAGCGCCCCCTAGCGGGCTGTACACAGTAGTGTGATACCAGGATGATACCGTTCACCTCCATCACCCAGCGGCTGGTCTGTACGCACACCCCACAGTGAGGCGCGAGGCATGCACACCCTGAGGCGCGAGGCATGCACACCCCGTGTCCAGTGACTGTACATCACATGCGGTGTCCAGAGGCCATATAACTCCGCCATTACATCCGCGCTGAGCGGACAGTATATACACCGGGGCGCAATGTATCAGGCGGATACATGACGGGAGCCGAGGCCCAAAACAGGAGAGGAGCCACTATTTTGTCAGAAGATCCATCCCATGAGACAAAATAGAGATGACCCCTGGCGGCCATGACAGGGGCTGATAACAGCGAGACACACAAAGCGTAGCGGGAGCATCAATGATACCGGTAGGATCTGTAGGCAAGGAAGGTTCATAGGCCATCAGCAGCCAGAAGAAAAGCAGCACAGAGTATATTCAGGAGAGGAGAGCACTGATTCTTATAGGAGGACACAGAGATACATAGAGGAGGAGCAGGTCCCAGCAGCACAGAGTATTTTCAGGAGAGGAGAGCGCTGATCTTATAGGAGGACACAGAGATACATAGAGGAAGGAGCAGGACCCAGCAGCACAGAGTATTTCAGGAGAGGAGAGCACTGATCTTATAGGAGGACACAGAGATACATAGAGGAAGGAGCAGGACCCAGCAGCACAGAGTATTTCAGGAGAGGAGAGCGCTGATCTTATAGGAGGATACAGAGATACATAGAGGAAGGAGCAGGTCCCAGCAGCACAGAGTATTTCAGGAGAGGAGAGCACTGATCTTATAGGAGGACACAGAGATACATAGAGGAAGGAGCAGGACCCAGCAGCAGAGTATTTCAGGAGAGGAGAGCACTGATCTTATAGGAGGACACAGAGATACAGAGGAATGAGCAGGACCCAGCAGCACAGAGTATTTCAGGAGAGGAGAGCACTGATCTTATAGGAGGACACAGAGATACATAGAGGAAGGAGCAGGTCCCAGCAGCACAGAGTATTTCAGGAGAGGAGAGCGCTGATCTTATAGGAGGACACAGAGATACATAGAGGAAGGAGCAGGACCCAGCAGCACAGAGTATTTCAGGAGAGGAGAGCACTGATCTTATAGGAGGACACAGAGATACATAGAGGAAGGAGCAGGTCCCCGCAGCACAGAGTATTTCAGGAGAGGAGAGCACTGATCTTATAGGAGGACACAGAGATACATAGAGGAAGAAGCAGGACCCAGCAGCACAGAGTATTTCAGGAGAGGAGAGCGCTGATCTTATAGGAGGACACAGAGATACATAGAGGAAGGAGCAGGACCCAGCAGCACAGAGTATTTCAGGAGAGTAGAGCACTGATCTTATAGGAGGACACAGAGATACAGAGGAAGGAGCAGGACCCAGCAGCACAGAGTATTTCAGGAGAGGAGAGCACTGATCTTATAGGAGGACACAGAGATACAGAGGAAGGAGCAGGACCCAGCAGCACAGAGGATTTCAGGAGAGGAGAGCACTGATCTTATGGGAGGACACAGAGATACATAGAGGAAGGAGCAGGTCCAAGCAGCACAGAGTATTTCAGGAGAGGAGAGCACTGATCTTATAGGAGGACACAGAGATACAGAGGAAGGAGCAGGACCCAGCAGCACAGAGGATTTCAGGAGAGGAGAGCACTGATCTTATAGGAGGTCACAGAGATACAGAGAAAGGAGCAGGTCCCAGCAGCACAGAGTATTTCAGGAGAGGAGAGCGCTGATCTTATAGGAGATCACAGAGATACAGAGGAAGGAGCAGGTCCCAGCAGCACAGAGTATTTCAGGAGAGGAGAGGACTGATCTTATAGGAGGACACAGAGATACATAGAGGAAGGAGCAGGACCCAGCAGCACAGAGTATTTCAGGAGAAGAGAGCACTGATCTTATAGGAGGACACAGAGATACATAGAGGAAGGAGCAGGTCCCAGCAGCACAGAGTATTTCAGGAGAGGAGAGCACTGATCTTATAGGAGGTCACAGAGATACATAGAGGAAGGAGCAGGACCCAGCAGCACAGAGTATTTCAGGAGAGGAGAGCACTGATCTTATAGGAGGTCACAGAGATACAGAGGAAGGAGCGGGTCCCAGCAGCACAGAGTATTTCAGGAGAGGAGATCACTGATCTTATAGGAGGACACAGAGATACATAGAGGAAGGAGCAGGTCCCAGCAGCACAGAGTATTTCAGGAGAGGAGAGCGCTGATCTTATAGGACACAGAGATACAGAGGAAGGAGCAGGTCCCAGCAGCACAGAGTATTTCAGGAGAGGAGAGCACTGATCTTATAGGAGGACACAGATATACATAGAGGAAGGAGCAGGTCCCAGCAGCACAGAGTATTTCAGGAGAGGAGAGCGCTGATCTTATAGGAGGACACAGAGATACATAGAGGAAGGAGCAGGTCCCAGCAGCACAGAGTATTTCAGGAGAGGAGAGCGCTGATCTTATAGGAGATCACAGAGATACATAGAGGAAGGAGCAGGTCCCAGCAGCACAGAGTATGTCAGGAGAGGAGAGCGCTGATCTTATAGGAGGACACAGAGATACATAGAGGAAGGAGCAGGTCCCAGCAGCACAGAGTATGTCAGGAGAGGAGAGCACTGATCTTATAGGAGGACACAGAGATACATAGAGGAAGGAGCAGGACCCAGCAGCACAGAGTATTTCAGGAGAGGAGAGCGCTGATCTTATAGGAGGACACAGAGATACATAGAGGAAGGAGCAGTTCCCAGCAGCACAGAGTATTTCAGGAGAGGAGAGCACTGATCTTATAGGAGGTCACAGAGATACATAGAGGAAGGAGCAGGTCCCAGCAGCACAGAGTATTTCAGGAGAGGAGAGTACTGATCTTATAGGAGGTCAGAGAGATACAGAGGAAAGAGCAGGTCCCAGCAGCACAGAGTATTTCAGGAGAGGAGAGCACTGATCTTATAGGAGGTCACAGAGATACATAGAGGAAGGAGCAGGACCCAGCAGCACAGAGTATTTCAGGAGAGGAGAGCACTGATCTTATAGGAGGACACAGAGATACATAGAGGAAGGAGCAGGACCCAGCAGCACAGAGTATTTCAGGAGAGGAGAGCGCTGATCTTATAGGAGGACACAGAGATACAGAGGAAGGAGCAGGACCCAGCAGCACAGAGTATTTCAGGAGAGGAGAGCGCTGATCTTATAGGAGGACACAGAGATACATAGAGGAAGGAGCAGGTCCCAGCAGCACAGAATATTTCAGGAGAGGAGAGCACTGATCTTATAGGAGGTCACAGAGATACAGAGGAAGGAGCAGGACCCAGCAGCACAGAGTATTTCTGGAGAGGAGAGCACTGATCTTATAGGAGGATACAGAGATACATAGAGGAAGGAGCAAGTCCCAGCAGCACAGAGTATTTCAGGACAGGAGAGCGCTGATCTTATGGGAGGACACAGAGATACAGAGGAAGGAGCAGGACCCAGCAGCACAGAGTATTTCAGGAGAGGAGAGCACTGATCTTATAGGAGGTCACAGAGATACAGAGGAAGGAGCAGGACCCAGCAGCACAGAGTATTTCAGGAGAGGAGAGTGCTGATCTTATAGGAGGTCACAGAGATACAGAGGAAGGAGCAGGACCCAGCAGCACAGAGTATTTCAGCAGAGGAGAGCACTGATCTTATAGGAGGACACAGAGATACACAGGAAGGAGCAGGTCCCAGCAGCACAGAGTATTTCAGGAGAGGAGAGAACTGATCTTATAGGAGGATACAGAGATACAGAGGAAGGAGCAGGACCCAGCAGCACAGAGTATTTCAGGAGAGGAGAGCACTGATCTTATAGGAGGACACAGAGATACAGAGGAAGGAGCAAGTCCCAGCAGCACAGAGTATTTCAGGAGAGGAGAGCACTGATCTTATAGGAGGTCACAGAGATACAGAGGAAGGAGCAGGTCCCAGCAGCACAGAGTATTTCAGGAGAGGAGAGCGCTGATCTTATAGGAGGACACAGATACATAGAGGAAGGAGCAGGTCCCAGCAGCACAGAGTATTTCAGGAGAGGAGAGCACTGATCTTATAGGAGGACACAGAAATACATAGAGGAAGGAGCAGGTCCCAGCAGCACAGAGTATTTCAGGAGAGGAGAGCACTGATCTTATAGGACACAGAGATACACAGAGGAAAAAGCAGGTCCCAGCAGCACAGAGTATTTCAGGAGAGGAGAGCACTGATCTTATAGGAGGTCACAGAGATACAGAGGAAGGAGCAGGACCCAGCAGCACAGAGTATTTCAGGAGAGGAGAGTGCTGATCTTATAGGAGGTCACAGAGATACAGAGGAAGGAGCAGGACCCAGCAGCACAGAGTATTTCAGCAGAGGAGAGTACTGATCTTATAGGAGGACACAGAGATACACAGGAAGGAGCAGGTCCCAGCAGCACAGAGTATTTCAGGAGAGGAGAGCACTGATCTTATAGGAGGATACAGAGATACATAGAGGAAGGAGCAAGTCCCAGCAGCACAGAGTATTTCAGGAGAGGAGAGCACTGATCTTATAGGAGGACACAGAGATACATAGAGGAAGGAGCAGGTCACAGCAGCACAGAGTATTTCAGGAGAGGAGAGCACTGATCTTATAGGAGGACACAGAGATACATAGAGGAAGGAGCAGGGCCCAGCAGCACAGAGTATTTCAGGAGAGGAGAGCGCTGATCTTATAGGAGGACACAGAGATACATAGAGGAAGGAGCAGGACCCAGTAGCACAGAGTATTTCAGGAGAGGAGAGCGCTGATCTTATAGGAGGACACAGAGATACAGAGGAAGGAGCAGGTCCCAGCAGCACAGAGTATTTCAGGAGAGGAGAGCGCTGATCTTATAGGAGGTCACAGAGATACAGAGGAAGGAGCAGGTCCCAGCAGCAGAGTATTTCAGGAGAGGAGAGCACTGATCTTATAGGAGGTCACAGGGATACATACAGAAAGGAGCAGGACCCAGCAGCACAGAGTATGTCAGGAGAGGAGAGCACTGATCTTATAGGAGGACACAAAGATACATAGAGGAAGGAGCAGGTCCCAGCAGCACAGAGTATTTCAGGACAGGAGAGCACTGATCTTATAGGAGGACACAGAGATACAGAGGAAGGAGCAGGACCCAGCAGCACAGAGTATTTCAGGAGAGGAGAGTGCTGATCTTATAGGAGGACACAGAGATACACAGAGGAAGGAACAGGTCCCAGCAGCACAGAGGATTTCAGGAGAGGAGAGCACTGATCTTATAGGAGGTCAAAGAGATACATAGAGGAAAGAGCAGGATTCAGCAGCACAGAGTATTTCAGGAGAGGAGAGCACTGATCTAATAGGAGGACACAGGGATACATAGAGGAAGGAGCAGGTCCCAGCAGCACAGAGTATTTCAGGAGAGGAGAGCACTGATCTTATAGGAGGACACAGAGATACAGAGGAAAGAGCAGGTCCCAGCAGCACAGAGTATTTCAGGAGAGGAGAGCGCTGATGTTATAGGAGGTCACAAAGATACATAGAGGAAGGAGCAGGTCCCAGCAGCACAGAGTATTTCAGGAGAGGAGAGCACTGATCTTATAGGAGGACACAGAGATACATAGAGGAAGGAGCAGGTCCCAGCAGCACAGAGTATTTCAGGAGAGGAGAGCACTGATCTTATAGGAGTTCATAGAGATACAGAGGAAGGAGCAGGTCCCAGCAGCACAGAGTATTTCAGGAGAGGAGAGCACTGATCTTATAGGAGTTCATAGAGATACAGAGGAAGGAGCAGGTCCCAGCAGCACAGAGTATTTCAGGAATGTGATGTTGTTGGTGACCCCGGCTGTCTGGTAGTGACCCTATAACCTTTCTGCCCACAGATCTCCTCGGTCGGTCGGACATGTTGTGCACTGGTTTCCGTGGTGATGATCTTCAATCACAGTGACGCACTACAAGTACAAGGAACACTCAGTGATGGGGGAGGGGACTACCTTTAAGAAGTGGATATTTTTTATATGACAGCCCTGGAAAACAGAAAAAACTGCATTGTTAGTCAGCGACAAACAGACAAGAGCCAGACAGAGACGGCGGGTAATGAGCGCCCCCTACAGAGCGCAGTGCGGGGCACAGGACGACACGGGGACGTCTCATCACTGCCACCTTGTGGCCACAGGGAGCAGCACACGCACAGCTCTCAGGCCCTCTGGTGGACACTTCATGCATTACGTCTGCTACACTGAACGTGGCCATCTTGTGGACATGTCTTGAACTTCAGGGACCATTTGAAATCCCATCACTTCTGGAATCAGCATTATGGACCTTCCAGAAAACCTGACAGTAAGGTAAGAGAGTACACCCTTTATATAAGAGCGGTGCACAAGATCCCAGGGTGGCGGAGGCCAGGAGGGGGCGCTGTGATGTCACCCCGGAGTCACGCGGGAGCGGACGGTCCTCACCTCAAACTTCTGCCGCAGCTCCACGTTCCCACTGTCATCCGCCTCGGGGATGGGGACGTTGTAATACTCGCCCTCCTCCTGATTCAGGAGCTTGTACCTGGAGGACGGGGGGACACGTCAGACCCAGTACAGGGACATGGGGGGCCGCCACGGGGGAGGAGAGGGCAGCCAAGGGGGGAGGAGAGGGGCAAGGCCGCGGGGGAGGAGACGTCAGACCCAGTACAGGGACATGGGGGGCCGCCACGGGGGAGGAGAGGGCAGCCAAGGGGGGAGGAGAGGGGCAAGGCCGCGGGGGAGGAGACGTCAGACCCAGTACAGGGACATGGGGGGCCGCCACGGGGGAGGAGAGGGCAGCCAAGGGGGGGAGGAGAGGGCAGCCAAGGGGGGAGGAGAGGTCAGACTCAGTACAGGGACATGGGGGGCCGCCACGGAGGAGGAGAGGGCAGCCAAGGGGGTAGGAGAGGGTGGGGGGAGGAGGAAGAGGGCCACGGCCACGGCGAGGACACGTCAGACACTATACAAAGACATGGGGGGCCGCCAAGGGGGGAGGAGAAGGCCAGGGCCGCGGGGGAGGAGACGTCAGACCCAGTACAGGGACATGGGGGGCCGCCACGGGGGAAAAGAGGGCAGCCAAGGGGGGGGAGGAGAGGGCAGCCAAGGGGGGAGGAGAGGTCAGACTCAGTACAGGGACATGGGGGGCCGCCACGGGGGAGGAGAGGGCAGCCAAGGGGGGAGGAGAGGGCCGGGGGCGGGGGGAGGAGACGTCAGAGTACAGGTACAGTACAGGGACATGGAGGGCCGCCAAGGGGGGGAGGAGGAAGAGGGCCACGGCGAGGACACGTCAGACACTATATAAAAGACATGGGGGGCCGCCAAGGGGTGAGGAGAGGGCCGCGGCCGCAGGGAGGACACGTCAGACCCTATACAGGGACATGGGGGGCCGCCACGGGGGAGGAGACGTCAGACCCAGTACAGGGACATGGAGGGCCGCCACGGGGGAGGAGAGGGCCGCCAAGGGGGGAGGAGACATCAGACCCAGTACAGGGACATGGGGGGCTGCCACGGGGGGAGGAGACATCAGACCCAGTACAGGGACATGGAGGGCCGCCACGGGGGGAGGAGACGTCAGACCCAGTACAGGGACATGGGGGGCCGCCACGGGGGAGGAGACGTCAGACCCAGTACAGGGACATGGAGGGCCGCCACGGGGGAGGAGACGTCAGACCCAGTACAGGGACATGGAGGGCCGCCACGGGGGAGGAGACGTCAGACCCAGTACAGGGACATGGAGGGCCGCCACGGGGGGAGGAGACGTCAGACCCAGTACAGGGACATGGGGGGCCGCCACGGGGGGAGGAGACGTCAGACCCAGTACAGGGACATGGAGGGCTGCCACGGGGGGAGGAGACGTCAGACCCAGTACAGGGACATGGGGGGCCGCCACGGGGGAGGAGAGGGCCGCCAAGGGGGGAGGAGACGTCAGACCCAGTACAGGGACATGGGGGGCTGCCACGGGGGGAGGAGACGTCAGACCCAGTACAGGGACATGGGGGGCCGCCACGGGGGAGGAGACGTCAGACCCAGTACAGGGACATGGAGGGCCGCCACGGGGGGAGGAGACGTCAGACCCAGTACAGGGACATGGGGGGCTGCCACGGGGGGAGGAGACGTCAGACCCAGTACAGGGACATGGGGGGCCGCCACGGGGGGAGGAGACGTCAGACCCAGTACAGGGACATGGAGGGCCGCCACGGGGGGAGGAGACGTCAGACCCAGTACAGGGACATGGAGGGCCGCCACGGGGGGAGGAGACGTCAGACCCAGTACAGGGACATGGGGGGCCGCCACGGGGGAGGAGAGGGCCAGGGCCGCGGGGGAGGAGAGGGCCGCCAAGGGGGGAGGAGAGGGCCACGGCGGGGGGCGGATACATCAGATCCAGTACAGGGACATGGGGGGCCGCCACGGGGGAGGAGAGGGCCACGGCCACGACACGTCAGACACTATACAAAGACATGGGGGGCCGCCAAGGGGGGAGGAGAGGGCCGGGGCGGGGGGAGGAGATGTCAGACCCTATACAGGGACATGGGGGCCCGCCACGGGGGGAGGAGAGGGCCGGGGCGGGGGGAGGAGACGTTAGACCCTATACAGGGACATAGGGGGCCGCCACGGGGAGAGGAGACGTCAGACCCTATACAGCGACATGGAGGCCACCAAGGGGAGGAGAAGGCAAGGGCCGCGGGGGAGGACACTTCACACACTATACGGGGACATGGGGGGCCGCCAAGGGGGGAGGAGAGGGCCGCGGCCGCAGGGGAGGACACGTCAGACCCTATACAGGGACATTGGGGGCCGCCAAGGGGAGGAGAGGGCCAGGGCCGTGGGGGAGGAGACGTCAGACACTATACAGGGACATGGAGGGCCGCCAAGGGGAGGAGAGGGCCAGGGCCGCGGGGGAGGAGACGTCAGACACTATACAGGGACATGGAGGGCCGCCAAGGGGGGAGGAGAGGGCCGCGGCGGGGGGGGGGGGGGGAGGAGGAAGAGGGCCGCGGCGGGGGGAGGAGGAAGAGGGCCGCGGCGGGGGGAGGAGGAAGAGGGCCGCGGCGGGGGGAGGAGGAAGAGGGCCGCGGCGGGGGGAGGAGGAAGAGGGCCGCGGCGGGGGGAGGAGGAAGAGGGCCGCGGCGGGGGGAGGAGGAAGAGGGCCGCGGCGGGGGGAGGAGGAAGAGGGCCGCGGCGGGGGGGGGGGGGGGGGGAGGAGGAGGAAGAGGGCCGCGGCGGGGGGGAGGAGGAAGAGGGCCGCGGCGGGGGGGGGGGGAGGAGGAATAGGGCCGCGGCGGGGGGAGGAGGAAGAGGGCCGCGGCGGGAGGGGGGGGGGGGGGGAGGAAGAGGGTCGCGGCTGGGGGAGGAGGAAGAGGGCCGCGGCGGGGGGAGGAGGAAGAGGGCCGCGGCGGGGGGAGGAGGAAGAGGGCCGCGGCGGGAGGGGGGGGGGGGGGGGGAGGAAGAGGGCCGCGGCGGGGGGAGGAGGAAGAGGGCCGCGGCGGGGGGAGGAGGAAGAGGGCCGCGGCGGGGGGAGGAGGAAGAGGGCCGCGGCGGGGGGAGGAGGAAGAGGGCCGCGGCAGGGGGGGGGGGGGGGGGGAGGAGGAAGAGGGCCGCGGCGGGGGGAGGAGGAAGAGGGCCGCGGCGGGAGGGGGGGGGGGAGGAAGAGGGCCGCGGCTGGGGGAGGAGGAAGAGGGCCGCGGCAGGGGGGGGGGGAGGAGGAAGAGGGCCGCGGCGGGGGGAGGAGGAAGAGGGCCGCGGCGGGGGGGGGGGGAGGAGGAAGAGGGCCGCGGCGGGGGGGGGGGAGGAGGAAGAGGGCCGCGGCGGGGGGAGGAGGAAGAGGGCCGCGGCGGGAGGGGGGGGGGGGAGGAAGAGGGCCGCGGCGGGGGGAGGAGGAAGAGGGCCGCGGCGGGGGGAGGAGGAAGAGGGCCGCGGCGGGGGGAGGAGGAAGAGGGCCGCGGCGGGGGGAGGAGGAAGAGGGCCGCGGCGGGGGGAGGAGGAAGAGGGACGCGGCGGGGGGAGGAGGAAGAGGGACGCGGCGGGGGGAGGAGGAAGAGGGCCGCGGCGGGGGGAGGAGGAAGAGGGACGCGGCGGGGGGAGGAGGAGGCCACTGAAGGGAAAAGTTTGGTGTAGGAAGTGGGTCGAGGTCAGTACAAGAACAGAGGGAGGACTGAAGCAGTGAGGGGTGCCGGTCCGGTGAAGAGGGGGGCACTGCATGGAGTGGGGAGGTGAGTTTGCAGGGAGCGGGGGTACGTGCTAGGAGCAGGGGGGCGGGGCCTGGAGAACTCACCATCCGCTCGCCGTCATCTTCATCAGTTCTGAGACCCCAAATGAGAAGGAGCCCATGAAGTCGTTCCTGGTGGTGCGGTCCCAGTCCCAGATCTCTATGGACAGGCGCCGGTCCTTGTCCGATGGCTTTAGTTTACTACGGCATAAAGAGAAACAGAGGGTGAGCGCGGCACCGAGCGTGGCTCCACCTGCGCCCCCCAACCATCTCCACCTCTGTCGCTCCCAACCACCTCCACCGCCCTCTAGACCACCTCCACCGCCCCCCCTAGACCACCTCCACCGCCCCCCCAACCACCTCCACCGCCCCCCCAACCACCTCCACCACCCCCCTAGACCACCGCCCCCCTAGACCACCTCCACCTCTGTCGCTCCCAACCACCTCCGCCGCCCCCCTAGACCACCTCCACCGCCCCCCTAGACCACCTCCACCTCTGTCGCTCCCAACCACCTCCGCCGCCCCCCTAGACCACCTCCGCCGCCCCCCCTAGACCACCGCCCCCCCTAGACCACCTCCGTTGCTCCCAATCACCTCCGCCGCCCCCCTAGAGCACCGCCCCCGCCCCCCCTAGACCACCGCCCCCCCCTAGACCACCTCCGTCGCTCCCAATCACCTCCGCCGCCCCCCTAGACCACCGCCCCCGCCCCCCTAGACCACCTCCGCCGTCCCCCCCTAGACCACCTCCGCCGCCCCCCCTAGACCACCCTCCACCGCCCCCCTAGACCACAGCCCCCGCCCCCCTAGACCACCGCCCCCCTAGACCACCTCCGCCGCCCCCCTAGACCACCGCCACTGTCCCCCTAGACCATCTCTGCCGCCCCCCTAGACCACCTCTACCGCCCCCCTAGACCACCTCCACCGCCCCCCTAGACCACCTCCACCGCCCCCCTAGACCACCTCCACCGCCCCCCTAGACCACCGCCCCCGCCCCCCTAGACCATCTCCGCCGCCCCCCTAGACCACCTACAAGGTGAAGGTCTCGTTCCAGTGCGGGTTCAGCGAGGAGCGGATGGTTTTGGTTTTCTGTTTGCTCTCATTCTTTGGGTCGGGGATGAGTTTCAACTTCACGTAGGGATCTGACAATCCGTTGGGATCCATAGGGATCAAGTTCTTGGCTTCTCGGACTAAATGGAAAACAAGAAAAACTATACGTCACATGACTCTGGAACAAGCCCCGCCCCTGCGGGAACATATAAACAACCAATCAGGTCATAGCTACGATTTCCCATCATGCATCATTAGACTGAGCTGATATCTGATTGGTAATAATTATACTTAGAAATGGTCTGCTGGAGCTGGCTGATAACACAGAGCAGTAGCAGCAGCAGTTCTCAGTGAGCGCTATCTGGACTCTTACAGCCTCCGCGGTGGGAATTTTCCGTCTCTCTGGATTTTCCTCAGGAATGAAACTTTCCATGACTTGTGTGGGAAAATAACTGAAATCCCCCGAGCAGAGCGGCCGCAGTGCACAGAGCGGCCACCGGAGGGAGCCCCGAGACCAGGGAAGAAAGAAGAGAGGAGGCAGCGCAGACTGGTGGCCGAGAGCGGAACTGCACCACACACACACCAGCAGAGGAAAGAGAGCGAACAACACAGGAGCACTCAGGAGAGAAGTGCTACCGTGCATATCCCACACAGGAGAGAAGTGCTACCGTGCATAGCCCACACAGGAGAGAAGTGCTACCGTGCATAGCCCACACAGGAGAGAAGTGCTACCGTGCATGGCCCACACAGGAGAGAAGTGCTACCGTGCATGGTCCACACAGGAGAGAAGTGCTACCGTGCATAGCCCACACAGGAGAGAAGTGCTACCGTGCATGGTCCACACAGGAGAGAAGTGCTACCGTGCATAGCCCACACAGGAGAGAAGTGCTACCGTGCATAGCCCACACAGGAGAGAAGTGCTACCGTGCATATCCCACACAGGAGAGAAGTGCTACCGTGCATGGTCCACACAGGAGAGAAGTGCTACCGTGCATAGCCCACACAGGAGAGAAGTGCTACCGTGCATAGCCCACACAGGAGAGAAGTGCTACCGTGCATAGCCCACACAGGAGAGAAGTGCTACCGTGCATAGCCCACACAGGAGAGAAGTGCTACCGTGCATGGTCCACACAGGAGAGAAGTGCTGCCGTGCATAGCCCACACAGGAGAGAAGTGCTACCGTGCATAGCCCACACAGGAGAGAAGTGCTACCGTGCATATCCCACACAGGAGAGAAGTGCTACCGTGCATAGCCCACACAGGAGAGAAGTGCTACCGTGCATATCCCACACAGGAGAGAAGTGCTACCGTGCATGGTCCACACAGGAGAGAAGTGCTGCCGTGCATAGCCCACACAGGAGAGAAGTGCTACCGTGCATAGCCCACACAGGAGAGAAGTGCTGCCGTGCATAGCCCACACAGGAGAGAAGTGCTACCGTGCATGGTCCACACAGGAGAGAAGTGCTACCGTGCATGGTCCACACAGGAGAGAAGTGCTACCATGCATAGCCCACACAGGAGAGAAGTGCTACCGTGCATAGCCCACACAGGAGAGAAGTGCTACCGTGCATATCCCACACAGGAGAGAAGTGCTACCGTGCATGGTCCACACAGGAGAGAAGTGCTACCGTGCATAGCCCACACAGGAGAGAAGTGCTGCCGTGCATGGTCCACACAGGAGAGAAGTGCTGCCGTGCATAGCCCACACAGGAGAGAAGTGCTACCGTGCATAGCCCACACAGGAGAGAAGTGCTGCCGTGCATAGCCCACACAGGAGAGAAGTGCTGCCGTGCATAGCCCACACAGGAGAGAAGTGCTGCCGTGCATAGCCCACACAGGAGAGAAGTGCTGCCGTGCATAGCCCACACAGGAGAGAAGTGCTGCCGTGCACAGCCCAGACAGGAGAGAAGTGCTACCATGCATGGTCCACACAGGAGAGAAGTGCTACCATGCATGGCCCACACAGGAGAGAAGTGCTACCGTGCATAGCCCACACAGGAGAGAAGTGCTACCATGCATAGCCCACACAGGAGAGAAGTGCTACCGTGCATAGCCCACACAGGAGAGAAGTGCTACCGTGCATAGCCCACACAGGAGAGAAGTGCTACCGTGCATAGCCCACACAGGAGAGAAGTGCTACCGTGCATAGCCCACACAGGAGAGAAGTGCTGCCGTGCATGGCCCACACAGGAGAGAAGTGCTACCGTGCATAGCCCACACAGGAGAGAAGTGCTGCCGTGCATGGCCCACACAGGAGAGAAGTGCTACCGTGCATAGCCCACACAGGAGAGAAGTGCTACCGTGCATAGCCCACACAGGAGAGAAGTGCTACCGTGCATAGCCCACACAGGAGAGAAGTGCTACAGTGCATAGCCCACACAGGAGAGAAGTGCTACCGTGCATAGCCCACACAGGAGAGAAGTGCTACCATGCATAGCCAACACAGGAGAGAAGTGCTACCGTGCATAGCCCACACAGGAGAGAAGTGCTACCATGCATAGCCCACACAGGAGAGAAGTGGGGTTCACATAGAAGGAGAAGGCTCACCTCAGTGATCAGGGGGAGACCGGGGGGGGGCAGGTCACATGGTTGCCTCCAGAGCTGCACTGCATTCTTGCTGCAGCCTGTCAGCAGACGTATGATTGCAGCTCTGGATGTGACTGGAGAGGAGTGCGGTCACTGAGCGGAGGTGCTGACATCACCGGGTGTCGCTGCGTTCTGCCTTTCACAAACAAGCCTTATTGATCCCCGATCCTCCCGCAGATTATCTCAGTACATAGAGGAACGCCCTGCGGGATTACCTCCATAACCGGGGGG